>NC_061122.1:67188226-67481100 GCF_002878395.1 Capsicum annuum | reverse complement strand
TAATCCATTCTTCTCTTATTCCAGACCATGGCCCCAAAGAGAAGAATGGATTAGACTAAGAGTTTAACTTGTGATTATGCTCACTAGCATGACATGAATAATGAAGAAAGGGGATGGTTCCTAAAATATCTTATAGCCTCCCGCACATAAATGTGGCGCGCAACACACCCATGTACAAGACTCTACTAGATATACCTTTCAGACTTCCTAGGACTCTATTGAACCTTAGGCTTTGATACCAAGTTTGTAACACCCTGATTTGCTAAATCGGAATGCTACACAGTGCTCATGACCCTGAGGGACCACAAGATAACCCATGAATGATATCTGTACCTGTATACTACAAATCATGATATAATAATGCGGAATAGATAGAACTGTAAGGCCATAAGGTTCAATTGAATAAAACCATGTGGGTGAAAATACCCAAAACAACTCAATCTGAACATAAATCTGAACATAAATCTGAAAGCCTCTAACTGTCTGAATAAGGAGTTGAAGGAATATGTCTCCAACTAACTCCATAAAATTGAACTAAAGAAATAAATAAATGAATCAAATCATATTATCCTCGAATCAATGTAGACTCACTGTGTCTCTGTAACTAGAATGCTACCGCTACTGCTGGGCTAGAGCTCGTGTTTCAAAACCTATGGTGTAACATGAAAAGAAAGAACGATAGCGCAAATGCATAAGTACAACTGGAGAACTAAGTATATGAGAAAGGTAGGCTGAACATAAAGGGTTTCATGCATGAACAACACTGACTGACTAATATGAACGTGGGAGTGCAAACACACATTTATAGAACTGGGACCATGAATATGTGATAGCATGAATTGTAAGCTAATACATGGTTTACTGATACTAAAACTGATATCATGTACGACTGTATCTGGCAGTCCTGTATATACTAAAATTTGAAGAACGCCCTGAGGTCTTTTACTGAGACTGATACTGAAATTGTGGGAAGTAGTGTTTAACCGACATACCCTATGTATGCCATTATGGCTAAGCTGGGGTCCAATCTCTGCCCTGACTGGAGGGGTGTAAATACCGTGCTATGGGTAAGGACAGCCTGTGAGTGACCCTTATCTGGCGGGTACTTAATGAGAATGGTGGGAACCCTAAATTGACGGGTTAAGCCACCTCATCAACCCTAATTTGACGGGTTAAGATATCTCAACCTACGCTGGCTATGTAGTTCTTGAACACAAGGATTGCTACTAAGAATCACACCCTAAACTGGTGGGTGAGTTCCCATCCTTGGGTTCACTCGGTGCTACCCTCTACTCCCATCTGGAGGGACTGAACATGAATAACTGACTGTGCATGACTTAATCTTACTAAATTCCGTTGACTGGCGGAATGTTACTGATATCTGACAATTAACTAAGATCATGAGGTTTTCCTGAGTCACATGACTAACTAAAGTCTATCAAATCATAGCTTGAGTTTTGATATTGTGAAACATGACATGGATCTAGGCACACAGCTATAATTTTCGGGTACAAGTACCCCCAGGACTCGATGGAAGAAAACTGACACACATGACTGACTTGATCATAAGAGTAGAGTCCATAATTTATAATATCATAAGTAGGGATCTCATACTAAGCATGGGTATCAACAATGTATTACATGGAAAGGATTTCATATCACATGGAAGTACTTGCACAATCTTAATATCATGTTCATTGCATAATCATATTGGCAATACATACTTTCTAATTCTAAATTGACTCTTTGAGCTTGACAAGGCTAGGATCTCTGTCTTGTTTCTCTTTCACCTTGGAAACTAGAGATGTCTATGAACTACTATGAACACATACACTACCCTCTGAATAATCGACTAAGCAAACGCCTAGTTTGGCAAGCTGATGGATCTCCTGAGCTATCTTTTTCTTACTATCCTTAACGTGAGAAATAGTACCCATGGAGAGTCAACTGAGAGCGTCGGCCATATTATTGGCCTTTCCCGGATGATAAAGAATACTCATGTCGTAATCCTTCAAGAGCTCTAACCATCTTCTCTGGTGAAGATTGAGATCTTTTAGGGAAAAGACATACTGGAGGCTTTTATGGTCTGTGAAGCTATTTATATGAACTCTATAGAGATAATGCCTCCAGATCTTGAAGGCAAAAACTACCGCTGCTAACTCAAGATCATGAGTAGGATAATTCTTCTCATGTGGCTTTAACTGTCTGGAGGCGTACGCTATGACCTTACCATTCTGCATGAGGACGCAACCTAAACCCACTTTGGATGCATCACAATAGACTACAAAACCATCTGAACCATCTGGAATAGCTAGAATTGGAGTTGAGGTGAGTCGAGTCTTCAACTCTTGAAATCTCCTCTCGCATGAATCTGACCACTGAAACTTAATCTTCTTTTGAGTCAATCTGTACATGAGAGATGCAATTGAAGAAAATCCCTCAACAAACCATCTGTAATAGCCAGCCAAACCCAAGAAACTCCTAATATCTGATGGAGACACGGGTCTGGGCTAGTTTTTTACTGCCTCAATTTTCTGAGGATCTACTCTAATGCCATCACCAGAAATAATATGGCCAAGGAATGCTACTGATCTTAGCCAAAATTTTCACTTGTTGAACTTAGCAAATAACTGGTGATCCCTGAGAGTCTGAAGAACAATCCTGAGATGGTCTGCATGATCATGCTCTGTACGAGAATAGATCAGAATATCATCTATAAAGACTATGACAAACATTTCCAAGTACTTCTTGAACACACGGTTCATCAAATCTATAAAAGCTACAGGGGCACTGGTAAGACCAAATGACGTGACTAAAAATTCAAAGTGACCATACCGAGTACGGAAAGTTGTCTTCAGAATGTCGCATTCTCTAACTCTGAGCTGATGATAGCCTGATCTGAGGTCTATATTAGAGAAGTAACTGGCACCCCGAATTTGTTCGAATAGATCATCAATCCTTGGAAGAGGATATCTGTTCTTGACTATGACCTTGTTGAGTTGACGGTAATCAATACACATCCTGAGAGAACCGTCTTTCTTGCACACGAATAATACTGGCATACCCCATGGGGATATGCTGGGTCTGATGAATCCTTTATCTAAGAGATCCTTCAACTGATTTTTTAGTTCCTTGATTTCTACTGGTGTCATTCTATATAGCAGAACAGAAATAGGTTGAGTATCCGGAAGAAGGTCTATGCCGAAGTCTATTTCCCTTTTGGGAGGAATGCTTGTAAGATCTTTGAGAAAGACATCTGAGTATTCATTAACAACAGGGACTTTTTTGAGGCTGGGAGAATCAGAACTGGAATCTTTAACATGCACGAGATGATACACACAACCCTTAGAAATTATTTTCCTTGCCTGAAGGCAGGAAACCAGTTAACCCCTAAACGCTGAAATGCTACCCTTCCATTCTAGGATGGGCTCATTCAGGAACTGAAACTGAACTATCCTATTTCTGCAATCGACTGTGGCATAGTAGGAATGAGGCCAATCCATGCTGAGAATGACATCAAAATCAGTCATCTCTAACTCCACTAAATCTTCTGATGTGGTTTTCTGAGATATCATAACCGGGCAGTTCCTGTATACCCGTCGGGCTATGATGGTTTTACCCACTGGGATAGAGACTGAGAAGGGCTCTGCTAGGACTTCGGGACTGATTCCTAAAACATCTTATAGCCTCCCGCACATAAATTTGGCGTGCAACACACCCATGTACAAGACTCTACTAGATGCGGCTTTCAGACTTCTAGGACTCTATTGAACCTTAGGCTCTGATACCAAGTTTGTAACACCCTGATTCGCTGAACTGGAATGCTACACGGTGCTCATGACCCCAAAGTACCACAAGCTAACCCATGATTGATATCTGTACCTGTATACTGCAAATCATGATATAATAATGTGGAATACATAGAACGGTAAGGCCATAAGGTTCAACTGAATAAAATCATATGGGTGAAAATACCCAAAATAACTCAATCTAAAAGCTAAGTCTGAACATAAATCTGAAAGCCTCTAAACTATCTGAATAAGGAGTTGAAGCAATATGTCTCCAACTAACTCCGTAAAACTGAACCAAAAAAATAAATAAATGTATCAAATCATATTGTCCTCGAATCAATGAGGACTCACTGTGTCTCTGCGACTGGAATGCTACTGCTACTACTGGGCTGGAGCTCATGTCTCGGAACCTACGGTGTAACATGAAAAGAAAGCACCATAGCGAAAATGCGTCAGTACAACTGGAGTACTGAGTATACGAGGAAGGTAGGCTAAACATAAAGGGTTTCATGCATAAATAACACTAACTGACTAATATGAACGTGGGAGTGTAAACACACATATATAGAAACTGGGATCGTGAATACGTGATAGCATGACCTGTAAGTTAATACATGGTTTACTAATAACTGTCATGACTGATACTGAAATTGATAACATGGACAACTGTATCTGACAGTCCTATATATACTGAAATCTGAAAAATGTCTTGAGTTCTTTTATTGAGACTGATACTGAAACTATGGGAAGTAGTGTTTAACCGACATGCCCCATGCATGCCGTTATGGCTAAGCTGGGGTATATCTGCCCCGACTGAAGTGGTGTCAATACCGTGCCACGGTTAAGGACAGCCTGTGAGTGACCCTTATCTGGCGGCTACTCAATGAGAATGGTGGGAACCCTAAATTGATGGGTTGAGCCACCTCATCAACCCTAATTTGACAGGTTAAGATGTCTCAACCTACGCTGGCTACGTAGTTCGGGAACACAAGGATGACTAATAAGAATCACACCCTAAACTGGTGGGTGAGTTCCCATCTTTGGGTTCATTCGGTGCTAACCTATACTCCCATCTGGAGGGACTGGACATGAATAACTGACTGTGCATGACTTAATCTTACTGAATTTGATTGACTGGCAGAATGTTACTAATATCGACAACTGATTAAGATCATGAGGTTTTCCTGAGTGACATGACTGACTGAAGTCTATGGAATCATAGCTTGAGTTCGGATATCGTGAAACATGACATGGTTGTAGGCACACAGCTATAATTTTTGGGTATAAGTACCCCCAGAACTCGATAGGAGGAAACTGACACACATGACATGACGTGATCACAAGATTTGAGTCTATAATTCACAATATCATAAGTAAGAGTTTCGTAATAAGAATGATTCTCAACAAACTATCACATGATCGGGAATGCACACAACATCATATACTTGCATGGCTTTAATAACATGGTCATTCCATATCGCAACAATATCATGAGCATCTCGTACAACTTCTTCAATTCAAGACAATAGCATGGGGATCACGTTGAACATAAACTTAGAACATGGAATAGTCATTTAGGATTTATTATGTCATAAAAGCATAATTTCTATGTCCTTAGGTATATTCACAAACACCTTACATGCCATCTTAGGTATAGGTGGATTCATCAAGATTACAAATATTTAACCACTAATTTCATAAATTTACACGTTAAATACCACCATATCCTCATAATAACTATACAAAGATCCCATCTTAGTCATCATCAAACTCCAACCACATGAACATCAACCACCAACAACATAAACATCATAATACAAAATCTAAAAGATGGTTCTTGAGCTTCATGGATGAAAGGAGTCCATGAATCAACTCACGCATACCTTAGAAGGAAGATTCTTGATGATTGACGGAGGAATTTCTTTGAAAGCAGATCTTCAAGCTTAGTTACACAACCCTAGGTGTTTTTCTCTTTTAGTGCTCTTGGATGATGAGCTTTGAGATGATAATAGGGTTGTAATATGTTTAAAAGCTATATATTTTGTAGGTTTAAGTTTAGGGACGTGTAAGGAGTGTTAAAAGACTTAATTACCCTTAAAATAACTTAAAACGGAGTGTTTTTCGCACTTGGAATTGAATTTAGGCGGCGCCCAAGTTATTTCCTAAGCTAGGTTGGGTGGCGCCTAACCAATCACCTATGTTTGGTTGGGCAGCGCCTAACCAATCGCCTATCCTTACTGTCTCTCACGAAAATGGGCATAACTTTTTGCTCGGGTATTGGATTAAGGCAAAATTTGTATCGTTGGAAAGCTAATTGGATTCTCTACAATTTTGTAGGTCTAAATCATCCAGAGTACCATAATAACATTGAGTTATACTAGATCAAATATGACCCTTACAAAATTGAACACTAAATTTGATGGATTCAAAAACTTGTATTACCTTAAGTGACTTATATGAACATGCTTAATGCATCATAAGCTATCATATCACTAGGATATTCATTGTAAGTCATGTACTCAAGTATGAATCACAGGATAGGATATTTCATACGTAGTAAAACTTATTCACTTCCTAGCTTAGAAATATGTGGGGTATTACAATATCTGATGGAGAGATGGATCTAGGCCAGTTTCTCACTGCTTTGGTGTTTTGAGTATCAACTCTAATACCATCACCGGAAATAATATGACCAAGGAATACTACTAACCTTAGCCAAAATTTGCACTTACTTAATTTGGCAAACAACTTATGAGTTCTAAGACTCTGAAGTATGATTCGGAGTTGATCTACGTGATCATTCTCACTAAGGGAATAGACAAGAATGTTATTAATGAAGACTATAATGAACATTTCCAAGTACTATTTGAACATGAGACTCATTAAGTCCATGAAAGTTGTGGGGGCATTAGTAAGACTAGAGGACATGACTAAATACTCGAAGTGACCATACAGGTTTCTAAAAGCTATTTTTAGAATGTCATATTCTCTGACTCTAAGCTGATGATAGTTTGATATGTTTTGTATCTTAGAAAAGTAACTGGAGCATGAAGTTGGTCAAACAAGTCATCAATTCTGGGAAGTGGATATTTATTCTTGACTATGACTTTGTTTAACTAATGATAGTTAATACATATTCTGAGAGAATTGTCTTTCTTACATAAGGATAGAAGTGGAGCACCCCACGAGGAGATTTTGGGTATTATAAATCCCTTATATAGGAGTTCTTTTAATTTTTCTTTTAACTCTTCGTGTTCTACTGGAGCCATTCTGTATGGAGGAAAAGATATGGGCTGAGTATCTGGAAGAAGGTCTATTTCGAAGTAAATTTTCCAAACGGGAGAAACTCTAGGAAGATTTTTGAGAAACACATCTGAGAATTCATTTACTATTGGAACTAACTCAAGAGTTGGATTTTCTGAGATAAAGTCCTTGACTCACACAAGATGATAGACATATCCTTTAAATATCATTTTTTGTGCCCTAAGGTATGAAATCAACTGACCCTTAGCATTGTGGTACTACCCCTCCATTCTAGGACTGGTTTATTTGGAAACTGAAAATAAATAATTATATTTTTATAAGCAACTAAGGCATAGCATGAATGGAGCCAATCTATGCCGAAAATGACATCAAAATCTATCATCTCTAGCTCTACAAGATCTTCTGAATTAAATTTTTGAGATATCATAATCGAATAGCTCCTGTATACCAGTCAGTCTATGATAGATTTACCTACTAGGGTAGAAACTGAGAAAGGCTCTGCTAGGATTTCTGGACTAACTCCGAAGTTAACGACTATATTAGGAGTTATGAAAGATAAAGAAGCTCCTGGATCTAGCAAGGCATAAACATGTAAATGAAAGATATGTAACATACTAGTGACCACATCAAGAGAATTTTCCTAATTTTGCAAGGAATAAAGTGCATAAAGCCTATTTGGGCGTTTCCCACTGGTGGAACTAGAAGCAGCACCCTGCTGATTAGGACGACCTGACTGAGCTGAAGAATAAGTATACTGACCCTAATAACCTGACTGAGGACAATTTATAATGCCCGAATCTGGTACCTTGAATGTTACATAGTGCTCGTGACACAGGAGGACCACAAGCTAAGCCATGACTGATATTAATACCTGAACACTGCATAGTATACTGTATAATGTAGAAATAAAGGTTTTATGACTGTAAAGTTCAAAAATGATAAAACAAAACATAATATATGGATGGGGTATGAATACCCAAAATAACTAAAATAAACTATCTGAAACACAATAGTCTAAAAAGCCTCTAACTGTCTAAATAAGAAGTTGATGGGATATGTTCCCAACTAACTCTAACTATTGTAATAGACTAATTAATGATGAAATAAAGTAATGGTCATGTCCTCAAAATATGAGGACTCACTGCTAAATCAGATTGCCAAAATCTGGAATGCTACTAATGCTCTGGAGCTCATGCTTCTGAAACTATGGAATAAAACACCATACTGTAAATGTGTCACTACATTTGAATATACTTGTATGCATGTGAGGTAGGCTGAATGCAAAAGGTTTATATGCATGAACTATACTAACTAAATGGATAAGATGAACGTGAGAAATCATGCATAATTATATATAACTTTAACTGAGTTCATGATGACATGATTTATGAGACTGAGTACTGAAAACACGAGATACTGGTAACTATATAACTGATATTGAGCGACTATATCTAATAGTCTAGGTTCTGATAGAACTAGCTGAGTTTCATACTATTCTGAGTTGAATGTATCTGACAGTCTATGTTCTGATGGAATTAGCTGAGTTTCATACTGTTCTAAATTGACTGTATCTAACAATCCTAAATTTTGTAGAACTATCTGAGTTCTATTACTGAGACTGAGTTTGAGACTATGGGAAGTAGTCATCTAATCGACAGGCCCTTCTACGCTATTATAGCTGAGTTAGGGTCCAATATGTAACCCCAATTAGAAGGGTATCAATACTGCATAAATGGTAAGGACAAACTATGAGTGGCCCTTATATAACAGGTCACTCTAATGAGAACGGTGTGACCCTCATATATGTAATACCCCATACTTTTCCTAGCTTGAAAAGTTTTTCAAAAATATTAGAAACTTTCTTTGAAAGATGAATCCACTTTTTTACATGTGTTATTTTCAATATTTTCACTTTTTATCATGTGGATAATCAAATAAGCTTTCCATCGATACCAAATTTGCCCAAATCCGACACTCGGGTGAAGAGTTAAAGCCTTTTTAGTGAGATAGTGTATCACTTGAGCCTTCAGCGCGTTGCGGAGATATCTCAAATGGCAATTGTAAATTTCCATTATTGCTCCATAATAGTGGCACATCACAGAAAACTTCCAAGTCGCAGACAAGGTGGCAACGCAAAACTCCGCATTGCGCCACCGTGCAATTTCCCATTTGTCACTTTTTAGTGACTTGGCGCGATAGTGGCGCGTCATGCCAAGGATGAAAATTAGAAAATTTTCTCAGAAATTAAAGACATTTCTAGGGTTAAAAGGGTCAATTTCCCACCACTATATATACCCAATAACACATGACTTAGTCATTCTTCACCCAAAATATACTATTTTCTCTCAAGTTTCTCTCAAGAACAAGATAGAGTTTTCATTAGGGATTCAAATT
The DNA here is from genome assembly GCF_002878395.1 of Capsicum annuum. Taxonomy (NCBI): domain Eukaryota; kingdom Viridiplantae; phylum Streptophyta; class Magnoliopsida; order Solanales; family Solanaceae; genus Capsicum; species Capsicum annuum. The sequence goes on along the minus strand of NC_061122.1, from coordinate 67,471,651 downwards.
CAAGAAGGTTTCACCGTCAATCCTCAAGAAATCACATCCCAAGTATGCATAGTGTTCATTCATGGACTCCTTTCATCCATGAAGCCGAAGAATCTGTTTTGTAAAGTCAAGATTTTAGATTTTCTTTATGAACTTTATGTTGGGTTTATTTTGTTTATGTTGAGAATGATCAATTGAATTCAAATCCATGTTGGGTGATTAATGTTATGTGGAATTGAGTTGTATAGATGTATATTTATGTGAACCTATGATTAAACCCTAGGATGATAAAATTAGATGTTGAATCATGACATGTAATTATTGTATAATGGTGTCTACATATAATATGCCTATCATATGTTTGATTAAATGCCGATATGAAGAAAAAGTACCCAGCCATCGTGATATTATGAAATCCCCATGTTTGTACAAGTTTAGGTATATCACATATTTGATGAAGTGATTCAATATATGAATTATGAATTGTGTTATTGGTCATATGTTCAAGTAAGTCATGCTATGTCAACTTCTTTCCATTGAGTCCTAGGGGTACTAATTTAGTTGTGTGCCTAGAGTCATGTCTCATTTTAGAGATATTCTCAGTCAAGCTATGATTTATAGAACTCAGTCAGTCATGTGACTTAGGAAAACTCAGAAATCTCAGTAATCTTAGTGATCTCAGTACTCAGTAATTTCAATAACCTCAGTATTCCCAGTCAATCTCAGTAACTTCAGTGTTATCAATCAGTCCTTAGAACTGAGTACATTCTGTCAGTCAATGAAACTCAGTAAATTCAGTTTAGTTTAGCTCTGCTAAATAATACCACTAATATTAGTTCAGCTCAGTTAATCAGTCCTGTGTCTTTTAGATGGGAGTAGGAGTTAGCACCGAGTAAGCCCAAGGATGGCAACTCACCTGTTATTTTGAGGGTATGATTCTTAGAAGCCATCCTTACATTCTAGAACTACGTAGATAGCGTATGTTGACACATCATAGCCTATTATATGAGTGTAGATGAGGTGGACTAACCTACTATATAAGGGTTCCTATCGTTATCATTAGAGTAACTTATTATATGAGGGTCACTCACAGCTTTCTTTACCAGTGGTGTTGTATTGATACCCTTCTAGTCAGGGCAGATATTGGACCCCAGCGTATCTATAATGGCATATATAGGGCATGTCAGTTAGATGTCTACTTTCCACAGTTACAGTTTCAATCTCAGTCTCAGCCTCAGTAAACCAATTTAGATAGTTTTTTAGATTTTAGGACTGTCAAATATAGTAACCTTAGATATAGAATGGAAATTAGATATTTCCATTAGATTCAGGACAGTCAGATACAGTCATTCATGTTATTATTATATCAGTTATCAAAACTCATGTAATTAGTATTCATCTTCAGGACTACTAGATACAATCAACCAGACCGGTTTTTCATAATCAAAACTGTCAGACATAGTTATTCATGTTTCAGTAACATAGTATCAGTCCCTCAGATATCAATAACTCCATGTTATTAGTAAAATTCAGTAGTTAAAACTAAGTATTCAGTCCTAGCACGATCTCAGTTATAGTTACGTATTCATGCATGTATTCTCACATTCATATTATTTAGTCATTTAGTATTGTTCATGCATATGAACCTATTGTATTTAGCCTACCTCACTTGCATACCAGTACATTTAAAGTACTAATGTATTTGTACTATGGTGTCTTGTACCATAGGTTTAGAAGCACAAGCTCCAGAGAAGCAGTAGCATCCCAATTTAGCGATCAAAGTTAGCAGTGAGTCCTCACCCTTTGAGGACATGATGATCTCATTACTATTTTAGTTTTCAATTTATTTTAGTAGTTGGAGTTAGTTGGGGACATATCTCATCAACTCCTTATTCAGACAGTTTAGAGGCTTTCAAACTATAGCATGTTAGACAGTTATCTCAGTTGTTTTGTATTATTATACCATACTTTTCAGCTATGTACTAGTATTAAACCTTATGGCCTCTCAGTTTATGTTTCTACATTTACGATATTATTACTATTATTTAGTGCTCAGTTGATAAATATCAATCAAGGGTTAGTTTGTGGTCCTTTGGGGTCATGGGTATCGTGTAGCATTCTGGGTACCAGATTTAGGGCGTTACACACTTGGTATCAAAGCCTAAGGTTCAATAGTATCATAGGAAATCTGAAAAGTCATATCTAGTAGATTCTTGTACATGCGTGTGTTATGCACCACACTTATATGCATGAGGCTATGAGATGTTTTTGGAACAGTTTCCCTTCTTTAATGTCTCAGTTCATGCTATAGAAAGGTTCTCTAAGAAACTCATGTAGATTCTCCTCATGCTTTACTTATGTCAACTTTACCTTAATTTCAAGGTAACAGAAATAGTGAAGCTCAAAGTCCTAGAGTTAGGGCTTTCTCAGACAGTCCCTACAGATAGTTAGTATGGGATTTCCCACAAGCTCAAAAGTATCCCATCAGTTTAGTTATGCTCCAAAGTTGTACAGCTCTTATTCATGATCCTGAGAACTCATATGTCATCAGATATCTTCTCAAAATCCTATGTAGCATATGACCTAGAGTTAGAAGTATGAACTTAGGAGTTTAGCAGTAGTAGAGTTGGTATTACATTATCTAGGTTGAACAAATTATGTATTCATGGGGATAGATGTACTAGAGTAAATCATTAGGCTTGAAAACAGCAAGCTATCACTTAAGTTATTAATTTGATATTAAGTATGAAGGTGTGGATGTGATTGAGATGATGTGGTATTAGTAGTCTATGAAAAAAAGAAGAAGATAATGTGTTTAGTAAGGTAAGCATGTGTCGAACAGAGTATTAGTAGATGACAATGATTGTAGTTTAGTTCAAAGTTTAGTAAAGTGCTCACAGAATTATGATAATGGCTTAAAGCTAAGGTGGAGACGATAGATCAAGTGACCGAGTAGACTCTCAGATCCTAGTAGTAATGCCAGTACATATAGAAAAGCAGTAAGGGAAGATGATTCCCGACCCATCCTTATCTCAATGTAAAGTTTGGTACTTCAGTCAGCATGATGCCTATGCATGCTTCATATCTCAATTCCATGAACACAGCTTATATTCATACGCTTCCTAAAGAATCATGTACAATTCTAGTTCCCAGCATAAGGAGTTCAGTTCTATTCCCCTCAGTAATACAAATCATGTCCCATGAATGCATAAAACTACAAAATCAGGTCATAAAGCTCATGAATCATGCACACATATCATGTTTTACAGTATACTCAGCCTTCATGGCTTATTCTACGCCTCTACTGATCAGTTAAATTCATACTATGTTACTCATTTCCTCAGTTTAGACCTCCTGGTGAATCTATGATATTTATATTATATTCCTCAGGCCTCAGTCAAGTGTCAAGTTCAATTAGTGTCCATTCATGCTTCATGTCCTCCTAATTTAACCCTTTAGTGAACTCTCGTTATTAAAATTGTATAGTGGAGAGAAGTTGCTTAGAAGGGAGAGAGTGGATATTTTATATTAAGACAAGATTGTTGCATGCTTGTTTTACACAGGGGTGTAGTGGTGAAGATAGGCTTGAATGTCATGTTAGTGTGCAAGTAAATGGCTAGCAAAAGGTTGTATTTATAAGTTGGGAAAGTACAGAGTTTAAGTGTGCATCCGAATCCCTGACTTATGTCAGCCCCCATCGTGTAACTATCAGAATTCAGTTGCTATCTCAGTTATAGTTTCAATGTTTAGTACTCAGTAATCAGTATTAAGTTTCAAAATTAAGCACTTTAGTATCAGTATAAACATTAGTTATTAGGAACTAGTATTCAGTCCCAGTTATATTCTTAGTTACTGTTACATTCTCAATTTTCGTCTTATCTATAATCTCAGTCCCAATTCTAGCTCAGTAATTAGGTCGGTAACTCAGTTCAGTTTTGGGTTTACTTGACCATAGTGTACAGTTATCAACTACTCAGTTGTCAGCTTTCTAGTACCTTAGTTTACAAGACTGTTCTAGAAATATATTATACTCTTGGTGTTGTATTCTCAAATAATACAATTACCCTCAGTTCATGCTCAGTATCTCATGTCAACCAGTCAGTCCTTATCTTCTATGCATGATGCTCTACAGTTGCAGTCCAGTTATTCAAGACTAACTACAGTTCAGTCCTACATGCCCAGTATTCAGCTATCAGTTATCCAATTAATTAGATAAGTTAGTGTATTTATGCACTCGTGTGCAGCACCGATATGAATCTTTTTAGTAACCTCAATTACAGTGCAAGAGACATAGTCATTTCAGCTTAAATAGTATTCGTAGGCCCCAACTCACGTTACCAAACTTTAGCCATGTGATGATTTTCTTATTCAGTTGTCTTGTTTAGACAAGGCTAAGATATTCTTGTGCTCTACATTCATTAGAACTCTATAGAAAGAGTTTCATAGAAATGCTCTGATTGAGCGTAAGTTTTCAGCATGAGTTAGTCCATAAAACCAGAAAGTCAGTCTATCAGTCAGACGGACAAGTTTGCATGGTTTAGGTTTTCGTCCTTTCCATCTAGATGTACTATCTTAAGCCTTATGAATGTAACCATTCTAAGATAAACCGACTAGATAGATGAAAGCTCAGCCCAATTCATGTATCATGCTTCAGTTTCAGATCCCAGATATTCAGTTAAGAGTTAACTTGTAGATGCCTTGTGTATCTCTTTAGTTTCCTCAGTGACTCAGCCAAGTCAGTATTCTTCAAGGAGCACAGCGTCCCAAGGGGGGATACACTATAAATCCCCCAAGCATTCCAATCTCTTTACACATAATGAATCTAGTTTGGAGTAAGGGGTACTCATAAGTTGACCCTCAAGCTCCAACTTCAGTGGTACTCCATGTATTTAAGACTCAGTTAAGTTCACTAAAATTCAGTTCATGCTCCACGTTTTAGTCTCATTTATGTCCTTATGTTCCCATTATTCATACTCTAGCATAATCACGGGTTCACCGTATTTATGGCTTAAGTAATGGGTTTTCTTATACTTACTCAGTTCCATGTTCAAATTACCATTACAAACTTGATATTCAGTTCATTCTCAAATTTCTATTACAAACTTAGTGTTCAGTTCATTCTCAGATTTCCATTACAAACTTGGTACTAAGTACTCTTGCATATTCAACCATGTATTCATATTTCAGTTCAGGCATGTAATTATGCATTAGACATGCATTCTCAATGTGAGAGATTCAGTTCATCAAAATATTCAATTATGTACTCATAATTAAATTATCAGTGATGCATCAGATATACATGAATTTTGCTTATTAGTCATGAATCAGATATGCATGTTTAGTATGTTATATTTAGCCATCAGTGATGTCAGTCATAAAATTATGTTTCGGCCAGTCATGTTCAGTATGTATGTCAGTTTGTAATTTTTCCCTCTCACTTAGTAAATTCAGTTTAGTTTAGCTCTATTAAACAATACCACTGGTATCAGTTCAGCTCAGTTAATCAGTCTAGTGTCTTTCAGATGGGAGTAGGAGTTAGCACCGAGTGAGCCCAAGGATGGCAACTCACCTGTTATTTTGAGGGTGTGATTCTTAGAAGCCATCCTTACATTCTAGAACTACGTTGATAGCATAGGTTGAGACATCATAGCCTATTATATGAGCGTAGATAAGGTGGACTAACCTACTATATAAGGGTTCCCATCGTTATCATTAGAGTAACCTGTTATATGAGGGTCACTCACAGTTTTCCTTACCAGTGGTGTTGTATTGATACCCTTCTAGTCAGAGCAGATATTGGACCCCAACTTATCTATAATAGCATATATCGGGCATGTCAGTTAGATAACTACTTTCCACAGTTACAGTTTCAATCTCAGTCTCAGCCTTAGTAAACCAATTTAGATAGTTTTTTAGATTTTAGGACTGTCAAATATAGTCAACTTAGATATAGAATGGAAATTAGATAGTTCCATCAGATTTAGGACTGTTAGATACATTCATTCATGTTATCATTATATCAGTTATCAAAACTCATGTCATCAGTATTCATCTTTAGGACTGGTAGATATAGTCAACCAGACCAATTTTTCATAATTAGAAATGTCAGACACAGTTATTCATGTATCAGTAGCATAGTATCAGTCCCTCATATATCAGTAATTCCATGTTATTATTAAAACTCAATAGTTCAAACTCAGTATCCAATGCTAGCACGATCTCAGTTATAGTTACATATGTATGCATGTATTATCATATTCATATTATTTTTAGTCAGTTAGTATTGTTTATGTATATAAACCTATTGTATTCAGCCTACCTCACTTGCATACTAGTGCATTCAAAGTATTGATGCATTTGCGCTATGGTGTCTTATACCATAGGTTTAGAAGCACAAGCTCCAGAGAACCAGTAGCATCCCAGTTCAGCGATTAGAGTTAGCAGTGAGTCCTTATCCTTCGAGGACATAATGATCTCATTACTATTTCAATTTTTAGTTTATTTTAGTAGTTGGAGTTAGTTGAGGACATATCCCATCAACTCCTTATTCAGACAGTTTAGAGGTTTTCAGAATATAGCATATTGGACAGTTATCTCAGTTGTTTTGGTATTGTTATACCATACTTTTTTGTTATGTACTAGTGTCAAACCTTATGGCCTCTCAGTTAATGTTTCTATATTTATGATATTATTACTATTATTCAGTGCTCAGTTTATAAATATCAGTCAAGGGTTAGCTTGTGGTCCTTCGGGGTCATAGGCACCGTGTAGGGTTTTGGGTACCAGATTCGAGGTGTTACACTATAATAGGTTAAGCCACCTTATTTTCCCTTATATAACAGGTTATGATGTCTTAACCTACTCTAGCTATGTACTTCTGAAGTGCAAAGATTGCTTCTAAGAATCATACCTTCTAATAATAGGTGAGTTCCCATCCTACTGTTCACTCGGTGCTAACTTCTACTCCCATCTAAAGAGACACTGAACATGATTAACTGAACTGAACTGGACTGAGTTCATAGAGTTCCGATGACTGATGGAATATTACAGAGATTACTGAATTATTGAGCTTTCTGAGATTTATTGGGATTACTTAGCTTACTAAATTTTTCTTGAGTCACATGACTAGCTGAATTCTACTGAACATGGCTTGACTGAGGATATCGTGAAAACATGACACTAGCTATAGGAACATAGCAAAATTGTCGGGTATTAAATAATCCCAGGACTCGATATGATAAAAGTAATTCATGGCATAAATTCTAAAGCACAACAATGGCTATACAAATATCCATAATCCATTGATTAAGACATTTCATCAGACACTTGACATGAATGAACTTGTATATGAATGGGGATTTCATATTATCATACTAGTATGGCACTTTTTCTTACCATAGGCATTTAATCAACTACATAGTGAGCATAGTATATGTAGACTACATTGCACAACAAGCAAACATCATGATTCAATTCTAGTTTCACAATTCAAGGGTTTAAACATGGGTTCACATGAATCTACGCATATAATAACTAATTCCACATAAAATTTATCACCGAACATGGATTATAATTCAATTGGTCATTATCAACATGAACAAAAACAAACCAACATGAAATTCATAAAATCCATATACTTGAACTTTGAAAAGAGATTCTTAGGATTCATGGACGAAAGGAGTCTAGGAATGAACACTAGGCATACCTGAGTTAATGAATTTAGAAGGATTGATGGAGAGTTCTTTTGATTTGTCCCTTGAAGTTGAGAACTAGGGTCGTTGTTCTTGAGAGAGAGAAACTCAATTTGGGAAAAATAGAGTAAATAATGATACCATTAGGTCATGTAGGGTTAAATTTTTTGTTTAGGGATGAACTAAAATCATGGGAAAAGACCCATTTAACCCTAGATACGTATTTTTAATTTTTGTGAAAAATTTTCTGACTTGGACTCCTGGCGCGACGCGGCGCTATCGTGTCATGCCACTGGAATTTGACAACTAGGAAATTGGATGATGGCTTGACGTGGGGATATCGTGGAGCTTCACTGGATTTTGACAATTGGAATTTGAGAGTCCTTCACAACGCGGTGAAATTACAGAGTCTTACTGGAAATTGACGAATGTTATTTTGGCTTATGGCGCGACGCGCCACTTACTAAGATGATGGTGTTTTACAACTGAAACTTGAATTAGTCATAACTTCTTAATCGGATTTAGGTGAATCTTATATCGATGGAAAGCTTATTGAATTTCCCATATTACAAACATGAAAATCTTGAAAATACTATATATCTAAAAATGGATTCATCTTTAAAACAAGTCTTTGACATCTTTGGGATGAATTTAAGCTAGATAGAAATACGGGGTATTACACAATCTCTGATCTATGTCCTAGATTGCCACACCCGGAACAAACATCACCAAGCTCTATAGACACCCTTGTGGTTTCTTCGACAAAGAAAATTTGTGCGAGTACTGCTGACACAACCCTAAGATTTAGAGCCAGGTGCCCTATCGCTGTTACTATTTTTGAACTTAGGTACTGTAGCACTGGCTGAGGATGGTGCTGGAATTGAAGAATTTGGAGAAAACTGGGAATGGTTACCGCCCTCTAACTTAGGCTGATTGAAATTAAAGCTACCTATTCTAGCTCTCTTGTTCTGCCTCTCTCTCTCTAATATTAGCCTCTTATATTTGCTGAGCATAGACCATGAGCCTGGATATGTCCATCGCCTTAATCATCATTGATGTTCTGCACTCCTTAATCACACTATCCAATACCCCAGATACTAAATTTCTCATTCTTGACCTACTGTTCGCTACTACATTGGGAGCATACTTGGCTAACTGAGTAAACTTAAGGTAATACACTTTCACGCTCATACTACCTTTCCTGAGATTGATGAACTCTAACACCTTAGCTTATCTTAGCTCTAAATAAAAGAATATCTCTTGAAAAGTAGTAGCAAACTCTTCCCACTCTATGGGCTCTGCATCTGTGCCCCTATCTACCTTTCACTACTTAAACCACGTATGAGCTATATCTTATAGCTGATAAGAATCTAACTCAGCACATTCACTGGAAGTCACTCCCATAATATCTGTGACTTTCTAAACTTGATTGAGGAACTCCTGTGGATTCTCTTTTATCTTAGCTCGTGAGAATAGGTGAGGATTTATTTGGGTGAAGTCTCCAATTCTGGTTGCAGCAGTATTAGCCATTGGATTGGATGGAACAGAAGCTGGCCATTCATTCTAAGCTACTACAAAGTTGGATAAAGTAGTGAATGCCGCTCTGAATTCTGCATAAGATACATGCTTGTCCAGGGGATCTACATAAACGAGCTGAGGTGCTGATTGATTTCCGATTCTCTTTTCATTAGTCATTTTGGGAGGCATGTTTTGTAAACAAAAAGGAGGAAGCAGATTAGATTGAGAGTTTAACTTAAGCTCATGCTTACACGTACGACATAAATACTGAAAGAAGGAAAACTGTTACCTAAAACATCTCATAGCCTCCTATCCAGAAGTATGGCGCACTACACACCCATTCACAAGTCTACTAGATTGATCTTTAAAACTTCCTATGAAACATTTGAACTTTAGTTAATGATACCAATTTTGTAACTCCCCGAGTCTATACCCCAGACGCTACACGGTGCATACAAACCCGAAGGACCATAAGTTAACCGACGACTGATATCTTTTATGAGCACTGAAATATGATACTATAATTAATATAGAAAATAGGCTGACATGCCATAAGGTTCTAAATTTGAAAGTACTGGTAAAGTGTATCAAATGAAATAACAATCTATAAAATTGAACACTGTCTGAAAAGACTCTAACTAAAACTGTCTGAAAGTGGAGTTGATTGGAAAATCCCCCCACTAACTCCATCTACTGAAATACTGAGTCTACTAAAATAATTAAATAAGAGAATATACTCGAATGATAAAGACTCACTGCTAATCTACTACTGCCGGCTAAAACTAGTCTACCTATACGCGTTTGGGAACCTGAGCATCCGAACCTATGATATAAGAAAAAGTATGCTTGAGTACGTAAAATGTACTGGTATGCTAGATGAGGTAAGGTTGAATGAAAGGGTTCATATGCGTGAACAATAACTGACTGAGGGATATAGAATAACTTAACATGAGAGTACATGGATAACTGATACTGTTATACGTACTGAGTAAGCACTAATGTGCATATAAATAAATACTGTGACTAAGCTTGTTTGAAGCTAAGTCCTGAGATTTGATACTGAGTAACTGATAGCTAAACTTACTAATAATTGAGTTACTAATACTGATTGACTGTATCTGACAGTCTTAATTTTGTAGAACTGAATTGAGTTCTACTCTGAAGACTGAGACTGAGACTGTGGGAGGTAATCATCTAACCGACATGCCCCAAATTAGATAACTGAGTTGGGGTCAAACTTGTGACCCCAGTTGGAAGGGTGTTAGTACCATGCCATGGGTAAAGAAACTAAAAAGTTAGCCTCATCTAACAGGTACTCTAATGAGAATGGTGGAACCCTCATCTGACGGGTTAAAACACCTCATCAACCCTCAACTGGCAGGTTTGATGTCTATACCTACACTAGCCACATAGTTTTAGAACACAAGGTTTTCTTCTAGAGATCACACTCTCTACTGGCAGATAAGCCCCCATCCTTGGGTTCACTTGGTGCTGAATCCTACTCCCCATTGAAAGACTCTGAAATGAGTATACTGAACTGGATTGGACTGATACTAAGCTTACTGAGTTTTTTTGATTCGGTAACTGCTGAGTTCTATGACTGACTGAGAGTACTATTGATTGTGACATGATTAAGATTCAGTATCAGACACTAGATCTAGGAACAGTGCTAAATTGTTAGGTATTAACTACCCACAGGACTCAGTAGCATGAAAATAAAGCATAATATACTTTTGACAGTCATAACAATGTATATTTGCCCATAGTTCACTCATAGAGACATTTAATCAAACACTTGTAATGCATCTACTTATAAATTAATGGGGAACACATACTATCATGTTATAATGACACTATTTCATTCATATAGGCATTTTATCAAACACATGGGCAGCATGCTTAGGTTATACAATAATCAAAACATATAGTTTCATGTCTACATCAATCAACTTGAAAGTTGAAGGGTTTATCATGAAGATCATGTAATTCAACACATACAATGATTTATTTCATAAAATCATGCAATTTAATCATGGACTAAAACCCAATAATAACATGAACATGAATTCAACTCAATTCAAGCATGGAAGTTCATAATTCAACAATTTTGTATTTTGAAAATGGATTCATGGACTCTATGGGTGAAAGGAACCCATAGATGAACACCTAACATACCTTAGATTGTTAATTCTTGAAGGTTCTTGGAGAGACTCTTGAATTTTGCTCTTGTTTCTTGAAGCTAGGGTTTAGCCCTTTTTGAGAGAGAATGACTTAATATTTGAATAAAGTGAATAAATAATGAGATATTGGGTTATTTAGGGTAAATTTTGTGTTTAGACTTATTAGAGCCGTAGAAAAATACCCATTTACCACTTAGAATGAATTAAAAATTCATACTCAAAAACCCAATTTTGGGCCCTGACGTGATGCACTACTATCGCTCCAAGCCATTGCAAAATGACAACTGGGAATATGGATGGTGGCTTAATGTGGTGGAATCACGTTGCAATACTGGATGGGACCTGGAAGCTCAGCGCGATGCGGTACAATCACATTGGCTCACTAGAAATTGACAAATATGATTATGATCTTTGGCCCAATGCACCGGTAGTGTAGTACCTCATTGGAAACAGACAATTGCAATTTTTTCTTACTCTGCGATGTGCTACTGGCCTAAATGATGGTATTTAACAACTGAAACTTAAAATAGTCATAACTTTTTACCCGGTTATCAGATTTAGGCAAACTTTTTATCGTTGGAAAGCTAATTCAATTTCCTAGGCAATGGTAGTCTCTAAAATGAAAAATACTAAGTATTACAAAAGTTTTATATTGGATAACTCATGAACTGAGAGTTAAGTTAAGCTTGAGAAATATGGGGTATTACATAAGGATAGCTTGGAAGGTTGTGCTTCACTCATATCCCAAGAGAGTCATATTCTTTCTTCTGGTTCATTGCTTGGTTGAGAGGGGATATTTTTCTTATTTAGCTCATATGCATGATACTAGTAGTGCTTTCCCTCTTTTCTAAGTTTTTGTTTGTATGGTCCATGAGTTAGTGGATGTTTTCCCTACAAATTTTCCTAGTATGCCTCTGAATCATGATATTGACTTTTCTATTGATGTTAAGTTAGACACCAAGCCCATTTCTATTCCATCTTAATAGTTGGCCCTAATCGAGTTAAGTAAATTAAAGTATTAGTTATAGGAGTTATTGGATAAGGGATTTATCCGACCTAGTGTATTACCTTGAGGTATGCCTATTATGTTTATGAAGAAAAGGGATGGGTCTATCCTTATGTATATTGATGATCGGCAGTTAAATAAGGTGATAATTAATAATAAGTATCCTCTTTCTTGTATCAATGATTTTGTTTGACCAGCTTTAGGGTGCTTTAGTATTTTCAATGATTTATTTGAAATCTAGGTATCACCAATTTATCAAACTCGATACGGTCGTTATGAGTTCTTGGTCATTTCCTTTGGGTTGACCAATTCCCCAGTCGCGTTCCTGGAGTTAATGAATTAGGTATTTGGATTATATCTCGACTACTTATTATTACATTTGTAGAAATTAGCTTGGTTTATTCCAAGAGTGAGGTCGATCATGAGGATCATTTGCAGATTATGCTTCAGAGATTGAGAGATATAAAATTGTATGCTAAGTTCTTCGAGTGAGAGTTTTGGTTGGATTCCATCTCTTTATTTGGTCATGTGTTGACCAAGTATGGTATTATATTGATACAACCAAGATTGTAGCAATTTGTAACTAGGCTATGAATATTTCTCCTATCAAGATTTGAACATTTGTTAGGTTAGCGGGGCTACTATCGCAATTTGCGAAGGGTTTTCCATCCATTAAAGCTCCATTTACCATGTTAACTCAAAATATGATTTCTTATCAGTAGTCTGATACTTGTGAGGCAAGCTTTTAAATGATTAAAGGTTTATTGACTTCAACTTTGATCTTTACTTTGCCAAGGTAGGGCATTAGTTTTACTATTTTTTGTGATGCTTTGGATGTTGGGTTAGGTATTGTTGAGAGGTTGGCCTATATCTATACTCTTTAGATAGTGGATCTTTATGGTGTGTAGGTATCAATTATCTCGGATTAAGGTTTAATGTTCATAACTCACTTTTGGAGGACTTCTTAAGAAAAAGTTGGGTTCTTGGGTTGATACTAGTACAATGTTTCACCCATAGACTAATCTCCAATTAGATCATACTATTCAGGTCTTAGAGGATACACTTAATTCTTGTGTTATGACTTTGGTGGTCAGTGGTAGCAACATCTTTTTTGGAAGGATTGCCTATAATAATAGTTACCATCCCGATATTGAGATGGCTCCTTTAATGGATTTATATGGTAGTCATTGTCACTCTCTAGCTGGTTTATTTTATGTTCTAGGATTAGATATTGAAGAACAGATTTGCTTCTTGAGTCCTTGGATAAAGTTCGAGTCATTCAGGATAGATTTTTAGCAACTCGGAGTAGAAAAAAGTGATACATAGATCGTAGACTTTATGCCTTGAGATTTATTTTTGATGATCGTGTCTTCCTTCGTGTATCACCCATAAAGGGACTAATGAGGTTTGGGAAAAAGGGAAAGCTTAGCCTCAGGTATATTGGACCTTTTAAGATCCTTCTGACTTTTAGGGATGTGGCCTATGAGTTAGAATTGCCACAAAATTTATCACCTCTTTATCTAGTTTTTTGTCTTTTTATTCTTTTATATTACATTCCAGACGAGTTTCGTGTCATTCGTTGGGATTCAGTATAGTTAGATGAATGGTTTTCTTTTATTGAGGAGTGTGTCTCCATCCAAGCCAGAGATATTAGATGGTTGCATTCTAGAGTTAATCTTGTGGTTAAGGCCCAGTTGAGACATTGATCGATATATAAGTCTACTTAGATATGCGTAGTAGTTATCCCTTACTTATGGTAATTTGTGTGAAATAATTTTTTCCATGGGATTTGACCTTTTTACCTCTTCTCGTGGTTGCATTGTGGTATATTTTTAGGTGTAGAGATGATTCCAAATGAGTTTCGATGCAGTTTATGTGAAATTATGGTTTTAATAGTTTTAAAGGCTTATTAGTTAACTTTGGTCAACATCTTTTGATCTGGTTGGATAGCTAAATGGACTATGCCAGCATATCTAGAACATTGATTCTAGATTGGTAACATGGTTGATATGGTTGCACAACTTTGATATCTTATTTTGACGCTTCATTCAAAGGGTTGTAAAATAGGTCTCACGTGTCAATTTTGTGAAGATGACATCTTTCAGAAAATCCAACATCGCCATTACGTCCAGAGCATCAAATTTAGTGGGGTAGCATATAGTTCATTTGCGTACTCAGGTTTCTTTAATGAATCCCAAGGGGTCTACGAAGCTGATGCACCACTCAGTTGCTTCACTCATCAAAAAGAATATTTGGTTACATACATAACTTGTCCTAACAGCCAAAATATTACCTAAGCAACATCAAGCCCACTTAAGTGATAACCACTTATGCGATGTCCTTCTTTCTTATGTGCCATTCGCATACAAGATACATGTCGCTTATGTGAAATGCAAGGGACTTACGCAATGAGGAGGGATTCACTTAAACAATTCCAGGTCTCTTAAACGATAGCTGCCTAAGCAACCCGGTAGTTGTTTAAGTGATACCTGGGTGATTTAATTTCCTATATTCAAGATTTTTTATAATGGATTGGGTAGTTAATAATATTATAAAAGCATGATATAGGCATGGGGTTAGATCATGGAAAATGTTTTAGGTGATTTATGTGCTCGTGTTGGGACCTATGTGGATAATATTCAGCAATTCTAAAATGTTGATTGCTATGTATGAACATGTGGGATCTTATATGATATTGTTGACCTGGTAGTGATATATGTATGTTTGGTGGCACTATTTTTGGTGGAAAAAGCCTAGATGTATGGGAATTATGTGGTATCAATGATATTTTCTTACATGTTGCACTTGATTTTTTTTGGATTATATTTCAATCATGGATGGTTGGTGGATTTGAGTGGATTTTTGTCTCACTTTGTTGTTATATTTAGTGGATATAGGATATTCTCATTTTGATTGATTGTGAACATTCCATCAATATTCTCATCACATCTTATAGTTTATGCACTTCTTGTTGTTGTATGTTGTGCTTGATTTGTGTCCTATATCATATATGTTTTCATGAAACATTGGTACCACAGTAGAAATACTTGAAACACTGGAAATATAAAAAATACCAAGAACATTGGAAACACTGGCTCATGATATCTTTTAGACCCCTCTGAGGGAGATGCCGAAGAGGAGTCATGGACATTGGTTGAATAGGATTTGACGAAACCCCCATAGGTCCTACTTTGGGAAGCTTTAGTCAATAGATGTATATGGAGGTTGTGTGACAACCTCATGCATTACACCATCATTCTCATTGCATCTTATACTTTATACATCCGCCTTTGTTGTATGTTGTGCCTAATTTGTGTCTTATGCCTTATATGTGTTCATGAAATATTGGTACCTCTGTGGAAATACTAGAAACACTAGAAATATAGGAAATACGGGGAACATTGGAAACACTGGCATGTGACATCCTTATAGATCATCTTCGAGGGATGTGCCAGAGAGAATTGGTGGATATTGGTATAGGATATTAGTTGTATACGGGTTAATGACCCCCCCTCATGGATCCTACATTGAAAAGTTTTATCTCCGTAGGCGTATTTGGAAGTTGTGCCTTTACCTAGTGACACATCATCATCATCACCATCTTTGTTCGCATTCATATATTTTGTTTATGTTGTGATTGTATTTCTGTCATTGACTTGATATTTACCACCTATTCTATCTTTCTATACTATTATTTGATGTAGGTCTATATTTGTTCTTCTCTTCTCTACATGTATTTGATATATGTTTGTATATTAGATCTATTAGTAGAGACAGCGTGTGCTACAATTTAGGACATTTTCTTATTACAGGTGACATGCCCATAGTTTGTGTTTATATGCATTATTTTCAGCTTTACTCAGTCTCCCTATAATACTTATAAAGTACAAATGGGTTGTACTCATCTCTACTCTGCCTTTTTCATACAGATCCATGTATGAGTATGCCATACAACTGGTGATTGAGGCGGTATCTAGAGTATATTCGAGGTAGCAGTTGATTCAAGCTTCAAAAGTCGATCTACTACCTATTTCTATTTATTACATATCTTATTTTGAATGTTGAAATAGAGTTTTGATCCTTTGGGATTATTATTGTATCTTTTGGCATATGAGATGTTTTTTTGTAGTTCTTATACTAATACATCAGTTTTTGGGATTTTGTTTGGTATCGTGACTATATTTCAGCTTTTCCTATATATTTGTTGCTCAAATCTATTCTTGGGGGTCTTGCCTTGGGTTTTGGTATTGATTTTCCCAATTCTTATCAGTTTGGTTGATAGGTTTACTTGTCAAGGCCTACCGCAATAAGTGCGATCATGACCTTGGATTTTTGAGTCATGACATCTTGAGAAGTGACTTGGACTAAATTTGATATTAATTAGGGAGATTAAGTTTGTAAGCATTATCTCCAATCCTTCCAAGGACTTTAAATTTCCTATCTCCTCTTGCCAAAAAATGTGGATTTTTTTTTTGTAGGAGACTTTGAATCCTAAACAACACATACTTATGATATATCTAAGAATCAAATAACCCCATAAGATTATCTCTCTAAATAAATTAACTTGGATCATAAGAATTTCACAAACATTGAGTGAATCAAGAAGCTAACAGAACCAAATATCTTCTCTTTTAGATCATAGTTTGCTTCTTCTATTTGTTCCTTCACTAGAGAACCTACAAAAGAAAATGCAATACCAACCAAAGAAGAAATGTTAGTGTTAAGCTCACTCAGACTATCTTGTCTTTCTTTTTCCTCAAATTCTTTTCTATTTTTTTTCATTCTTTTTAGTTTTATTTCTCTCCTCTCTTTTCTTCTGACACCTCTCACTTTTTTAAACTGAAATTCCCTTTTTTCCTCTCATGAGTTGCTATTTACTTATCCCTTCTCTCAGTTTCGTATCTCGCTTCCATTTCACTTTATTTTCCACTCAATTCTTTTGTTCTCTCATTTGTTCTTTTTCCGTAGTAGGATCCTCAATAAGAGAAGTTTCATATAAGGAAAAACTACTCTCATGTTCACAACATGGATCCTCCCCTTAGGAGATTACATACTTCACAATCTCTTTCAAAATAGTAGAATGGTCACTTTTGGAGTTAGCCTTTTGTTTGACTATGTTATAGAATGAATACACCTCAATTCCTCTTTCAAATCACCATTTTCAAAAGTATTCGATTAAATTTCACTTAATGGGGGTTACTATAATCATCCACTAATTTTCTCTATTCCTGGGACATGAAACTTGAGGTAATCTCCAAGTTCTCTATATCTCAAAAATAACTACAAGAAAATATATGTTCTATGTTATATTCCCATTGGAGGTAAATTTCATTATAAGCACACATGCATAATTTTGGTAGTATCACATGTCTTCTACTGCATTTGGATAATTATTTATAATCATATATTCTTGTAAAAGACATAGTTTTTATAAAATAAAGATTATAATGATGTACCACTCAAACTTTGGTGTTTTTTCCTCTATTATTCTAATCCAATCTTTCCTTTTTTTTCCTTTTAAATAGGCTTTGGATAAATAATTTATGGATTTAAAATTAATTTCTACTCATATCAAACTCATAGTATTAAAATAGGGAATTTTGGGGCACAAAAAAAGTTGAAAACCAATCCTATAAAGAATTGGATTTATTTAACATAAGACTCGACCAAAAAAAGAAAGGATTTTAGAACAAGATCAACAGAGTAAAAATATTATTTTTTTTATCCTTGAAGATGTAGGATCCCTTCTTCTTGTTTTCTATCGTTACCTTTTAGAAAAAAATTCATGAAGCATATTACTTGAATATACTATAAAGTACCTTTGTCTTAAAATTACTGTTCATGGTACATTACTTTTTCTTTTTTAAACATATTTTTTACCTTTTTTCTTTCTTATATTTTGTTCCTGATACTCCCAAGATTATCAATAACTATATTTTCATAGAACTGCTCTGATACAACTTGATAACACGGAGATTGAAAACTAAAAACTAGAGTATTAACTTAAAAGAAATATAGAAACAAAAACTGAAAAACTAATTGAAAAGACTAAACAAGAATTAAAAATATGAAAAATTCAAGAAAATGATTTCAAAAACTTTCAAGAATATAAGTTCATAGGATTTGACAAGATCCAAGTAACAGCGAATTGATATTGAATAAACCAAACACCTTTACTTGAACACTAATCAAGTTTGAAAATAGATCTTGACTGCTTCATGAGTAACATTAGACAATAAGTGGTATTTGTACTAATTGCCTTCTAAAATTACCAAGAAAAAACCAAAGATATCAAAGAAAGAAATATCTTACTACCTTATATTATGAACAGGTTGGGTTAAAAGATTAATCCCAATGTAATATACCTTAAAGGTTAAAAGGAACTCTCAATATATAAATCTTCAAAATTTCATTTACACTAGAATAAAGCACCCCTTTATACAGTATTAAAGAAGGGGTTGGTAAAAATAACATTAAGTAAAAATGATACTTCCTAGGTCCTAGAAGACTACCACACACAGTATCCTATAAGTTGAATAGATAATAAAAGAACTATTATATGTCATAGAAGGTTGCCATACACAAAGTCCTAGGAAATCAACACAGAATAAGGGGTGTGATGATGTTTAGGAAGAAGGGCAATCTTAATCCATAGTTTATTGACAGATTTGAGATCCTTCAGTGTATTGGGGAGGTGGTCTATAATTTGGCTTCACTTTTGAGTCCTTAAGTTGTGCATTCAGTTTTTCATGTCTATTTGTTAAAAAGTATCATTCTATTAGTTATCATGTTACTTAGTGGGATGTGGGGATTTGGATCAGAATATAAATCTTGAGGAGGAGAACAATAATAATTCAATGGAGGTTCAGTAGAAGCATCATCTAATTAAGAAGTATGCACGGGATAATACACGTATATGTAAAGTAAATTTTTCTAACTTTTTGATAGTTTAGGTGCCCTTCTTATCCCTATGTTTAGAGATGTACGTGTATATTAGTGGTGGATGATGTAATAATCCTCATTGTGACTTTTATATGACGTGTTTAGGATAATTTTATCTTTTCTTTATATTTCTTATGGATTATATGAGTTGTTTGTTCATTTTATTTGCTTATCAAGGTGTCAAGTTGAGATTTGTATAATTTTTTTAAGGTTGAAATTTGTGTCCTGGAAGTCCCATTATGTGAATGTACGTGAGTTATATAGTCTATACAATAGGAAATTGCATCACATAATCTCATAGTGGCCCTGAAGTTTTGGTTCCAATTATTAAGTCTACAAACAAATTTTGCCGATCGTAAAATCAATATGTCATCCTATTCTGGTCATCTCATAATCTGATAGTAGTCCTGAACATCAAAAAATTTATGGGACCATTGTACAGTCTTGTGACTAATTGTATAACCACACAAATTTTATATTATCCAATACCAATTGCACAAAGGGGTTTTTGTGTCAATTGTATAATATTTTTGAATCTTGCATTCGAAGGCCTAAATAACTCAATTTTTTAATGTTTTAGAACTCAATTTTTGGAGATTCAAAAGGTGATTTTTGATATTTCCTTGTTCGGTAAGGTTCTCAATCAATAATTTTAAATTTTCTGATAATTATTTCATGATTCCATCTTTAAATCATGATTTTACAATTTGAAAAATTGGGTTTTACCAATAAAGTTAAGAAAGTTATTTTAATGATTTTAAGGTTTATTTTAACTCTATTTTTTATGAAATTTTATATTTGAACTCCTCTTACTAAGGGTAATTTATTTTTCTATAAAATTTTAGTTTTTCCCATAGAGTCTTGGGATTGACTATTGGATTGATTTTTTGAACAAAAAATAAAACTATAGTAATATGAGTATTGTTGAATTTGTATTTACTTGTAGAACTTGATATTGATAAATTGGGATTCTTTTGAAGCCTAATCTAAAGGGGAAGGCTAGTTCGTGACCTTTGGTGGCTTGCGATTAAACTTTGAGGTAGGTTAGGGCTTGAATTCCTTCGGACTTAGTTTGAGTGGTGACATATCGTGTAAAGCATGCTATGGGTTTGGAGAATTGAATTTTTTTGGTAATGCTCAAATTGGGGCTTATATTGCTATAATGAATTAAGGAATAAATTTATATTTGATATTGAGGCTCATAGTTGTATTTATAAATTGGGCATTGTATTGAGATTTTACATGCTTCTATTGTATTGGGCTTTGACTTATTATAATGGTCATCCAACTCAGCCATTGCGTGGACAATTTGATTGTACCATTAAAAATACTGATTTTTGAGTGGAAATTAATCATATATTACTCAATCAGTATAATATAGGATTCTATATGTCTACACATGATATTGTACTCATTATGTCTGAATTAGAAGTTCAAATATAGACATGTGATATTATACTTAGTTTGGTATAAGATTTCAAATATATATAATATTCTATTGATTTCATTTGAGTAAGGATTCTAGGTAGAGTATATGGACCTTGTGAGTCCTCTAGGGATTCCACCCCCTAGGAAAGATTGCGGGTGTGGGGGAGGGGTACTGGAAGGTGTTGGCCATTGCATATCATCCCATAACATTGCATTGCATCACTTTTAGATTATTACATATTTGAGATAATTATGTGATAGTTATTGTTATTAATATTGAACTTTTTTGACTCTTTTGCATACGGGTTATTTTAGTAGTTTTATTTCATATAGTATTCTCTTAAGCCCAGTCGGTCTATAATGAAAATTAATAATAACTGGTTCTTCTGACCCATAGTTTTCTGCATCCTTTGAATGCAGATGTTGGTACGTCTCCATAATTTGAGATAATTATAACAATCTAAACTGATAAGATAGTACAAATATCAACAAAAACAAAGATAAGGCGATACTTCTCAAACAAAGTTAGACCAATACTGATAATGCTCAACTTACACGTCAATTTAGTGCAAGGCTGTCGTCGTCAATATATTTACCCAACTTTGGAATCGGAGTCGAATCCACAGGGAACAATGTGAGAGGCGATTAAACTAATTTGAAACTATAGATACAAGTTGAATTCAAACAGATGATACAAAAAGATAAAATGGAGGTTTTGGAGATTAACAAATAATTATTGGTAACTTTAATTTCAGTGTTTGTAATCAAGAGTGTATGAAAAACTAGAATAATGTTCACTATGGGTTTTGGTACTTGACAGATGCTAATAGTGATGGAAGATTCTCACAATAGGTAGGAACAATAGATTTTCCTTATCGAAGTATGCCTAAATGTCTCTCAACCTACTTAAGCATTTAATTGCCTAATCCTCTCGGACTTAGGGAATTTATATTCACTGACCAGACTTCACCTCAGGTTAATAACCTTGTTACAGTGTTAATTATGAAATGGAAGGTTGGTAGCTTCCAAGTCCCTTTCAATAATTCACTTCCTACTATAGTTGATTTCTTATCTCAAGAAAATCAAAGCAGGTGCTATCTATCATTTGCAACCAATAGAAAATAATTTAAACCTCGGAATTATCAAGGAGTCCTATTACCTTTAGAATCTTGAACACTTAACAACTTACAAAGACCTAACCCATAGATCCCATAATTCGGGTTAAAGGGATTTAGCAACTCATAATGTAATAATCAATACAACAAGTTGAATTCATAATTTGAAAGATGAACTTGCAGCAACATGAATAGCAACGAGTGTTTCTTAGATTAGATCAAAGTGGAAATCCCAAAATATTGATGATAATCTCCTCAAAGTTAATTGTAAACTTGTATCAAAAACTAGAGAGCAAACACGTGAAGTTCAAGTCCAGAATGTCCAGTACCAGCCGATATGTTCCGCCTCTTTCTTTTTTTTTTTAGAAAACCCTAACATATGCTTTAAATACTTTATCCTAATTATGGAAACAAAATCATAGAATTCGGTAATTTCTCAGACAGGTGACGACATTTTATGATGCCTTATCAGGAGTCTGACGACTTATCACAGATATCGTCTGCTCCTCTTCGCTTTTGACATTCGCTGCCTTAGGATGACGATGAAGCATGATGGCTTATCAGATCTTTGACGACTTAACACAGATGTCGTCAATGATTTACTTCAGCTCTTATGTTCTAACTTAGGCTAATGATGATCTTGATGGCTTATCAAAACTGTGACGACATATCAGACAATGTCGTCACTTCTCCACCTCAGCTCTCATGTTCTGTCTAAGGTTGATGGCGACTCTAATGGCTTATCACAAGGATAACAGCTTATCACATATCATCATCACTTCTTCCAACTGAATCCCATTCTCTGTTTAAGGCTAACGATAAAGCTGATAACCTATCAGAGTGCTGATGACTTATCAGGAATATCGTCAACCACACTTCTCTTCTATTTTCTTCAGATTTCTACTCTTTTAATTAAATCATTGTTAGTTCTTTTGCCTCCTGACTTTTACTGCAAAATCAAAGATAAAACAATCAAAAACGATAAAAGTTGCTTAAGACTTTGTAATTATTCTCAGTTAAAAGCCTCAAATGTGTTAGCATCTCCTCGTACATTAACACCCTCAACTTAAAACAATTGCTTTTCCTCAAGCAACTAACATACAACCCAGAGGATACAGAGCACATTTGGCAGTCAATCATTTATATTATCTCAAAACCATCTTTACCTTCTCCAAGGTCAATTAATTTTAAAAAACTCTGTATATTATTGGAGAACAACAATGTGACACATAGGAATCAAGATATGGCATCAATTCAGCAATAGCAACCATGCATGTACCAAGATTACACTATCCAAACAAGTTAGCAACTACCAACGTAACTAGTGTGCCCTTACTACAAAGTAGTCCCACTTTACTTTTATCAAATATCACATATGTAACCGTAGGTACAACTAAAAGACGCTCACTCTCGGAATGAAGTTCCAATCAATATATGCCAAATACCATAGGCTTGCTCTTATTTTTATTACCAAGATTTTCAGATAGGTCAGCTAGGTTCACTATAGGTCTTCTCTTTGGCTTGTAATGTAGACTAGGGGCATGTATAATAATCGATGATATTTAAAGTGACTAATCCTCCTTGGCACTACACTAACTTCTGGGGTATCATTTATTAACCTTTTTCTATTCTTCTCTTTTCTTGATCACACTTATTCAGGATGGGTGCGGTTCTTTTCTACTATCATTTCTTTTTTACACCTTTTCTTTTCTTGCTTTTTTCCACCCCACCCAGCTTTTTATTCTTTTCGTTTACTCTACCTTTATTCATACTCATTTTACATCATGCAACCCTATGATAGCCATCCTTAACTTAGGCCATTTGCATAAGTAAAGGTGCACAGTGTCCAACGAGGACCAGGGCAAAACAGGTTCATTATGATATAAAAATGGGATGGTGATAGGTATCATAAAAAGAAATAGGCTATTCAACTCAAAATCTATTCCAGTGGTTACAAGTCTAGCACATGACTCATAACTAGACCTTATGAGTTGTTGTGTGGACCTGTAACCTGACCAAAAATGAAGCTAAGAAATAAAGCCTCAGACTATGACTCAACCTAACGACTCATAGTCACCCGTAATGAGTCAATTAGGAGAAAGTCGTAGTCAGACCAAAATCTACCCAGAATGCTAGGACCCTAGATTACGACTCAGATCAAGACTCGTGACCAGTCATAAAGTAGGTTGTAATGACTAGGAGCGGGTTATCCTGCACATTTTTCCAAGGACTTTTATGTCTTTCCCACTCTTTTAAGAACTAAATCCACATTTTTTTGTCTTCCCAAGGTGAGGTATAAAAGATCCAAATTCCCTAATTGATGACATAATCATAAACTTCACCTAAGATAGATCAAAATAGGTGATTTTACCATTTTCCTCATTAAAACTAGCTTTTCTCATTGGCAAGGTCAAATCAAAGAAATTCTCTAAGGATTAAACTTTCGGGTATGTGGGATTTCATCAATGATCTCCTTTTCTTTTATGGGGTTCCTAGTTAACCATGAATTTTATAAATTTTCTCTCAATTATTTTGAGTTTTGAGCCATAAAAATGTGTTCCATCATGATAACTATTTTTCCATATGTTTGATAAATAAAATGTCTACATCATGATCAATTATTGAAATATTGAGTGTCATTCATGATTTTTCATACCATGGTTAGTTCTATAATTTCCATGATCAGTTTGCATTAGTCAGTGTTGGTGGGTTAAGAACACCTAATACCTTGGTAATCATGCATGTTACAGTTTTTAGGTTACAAATAATTCAAATTATGCTTGTATCATTAGGTTTAGAACATTATTATGATAAGCACTTATTATTATCAGATCATGTGAAATGAATATTTGTATAAGTGTCATTTTGTTTTTAGTAATAATAAGCATCGAGTGAACATAGGGATGACGTATCCCTCTTCAGTTAGGCATGAGTCCATAGTAGAAGTCTCTGAGTTCCAAAATTATATTGCTGCCATAGATTATAAAGGTTCCCCCATCAGTAGAGAAATGATACTCGAATCCTTTGAGACATCAAATTAGTAGATCTACGCCCGTCAATGTTGATACGCTTGGCATGGTACTAACACCCATCCAACTGGGTTACTAGTTGGACCCACCCCGATTTTGCTCAGATTAGGGTATCTCCGGTGTAGTTAGCTCCCATAGTCTCTAGTTTAGCTGTAGACTCAGTTTATATTTAGATAATGTTTTTGTCATATATACATGACCTTGTATTCAACTATTCAGTTATTGAAATTATTTAGTACATGTATATACATGGTCTTGTATTCAATTACATGTTTATGCATTTATGCTCAGTTATATCAGTTAGCCCTCCCATCCTACATACTCACTACATTTAAAGTACTAATCGCATACTCTATGAAGCAATATTTTCTTGTAATATAGGCTCGAATGCTCAGTGTACCGATCGTACCTAGACAATTTATATGTCACTCAACAATAATTTTGGTGATTCCTCATCCTTTGAAGAGATGTCTTAGTATGTGTTTATTATCGTGTAATTAGTCTACCATTGTTATATATTCATGTGTAGTTACTTAAGTTGTAGGTGTATTACTTAAATTGTTAGGAGCTGCATAACTTAAGCCATCGTTGGAAACTTTTCTATATGTAGGTGGAAGACTGAAGTCGTCGCTTGAAAATTTTCTATATGCAGGTAGAAGTGTAATCATAGTATATTTTATATGCATAGTATTTTACTTTCTTGGTCAATCTATATTTCCTACTATGTATAAGTGGACCGTACTCAGTCCTCGTTTCTATATATTTTTTATGTGGAGCCTAGTTTGAGTATGACCTGCTGAGCTTAAGTTTGTGCTAAATTGAGATTGTTTTAGAGTACTAGTGAGCTTGAGTTTTGCACTTTAATATCCTATTTTTGTTAGTAGTTCTCTTTACTCATGACACTAGTTTTGGGATGTGAGTTGTATTTATTTTAATTTCAAAGTTGTTATATATTTGACCTAACTTTATTTTAAAGTATCGTATTTGGGTGTTATTATCTTCTTTTTGCAATGCTATTTACTTTGGATGGTTGACTTATCTACTCAGAGTTGAGATAGGGCAGGTGCCATCTTGACCTCAGATTCTAGGTCATGACAATCCTGCATCACAACAATATCCAAAAATGTGGAGAGATTTCCTGATTGGAGTCCATCTTAGTTTCTTCCATCTTCATTTTATCTTATCTTATATCTCTGATAATTGTATTTATGATATTATATTTGATACTAGAGTCTCTCTTGTTCTTGTGATAACTAAATCTTGAGTTATTTTGGGATATACTATTTTATTTTCTTCTCGATTATCTTTGACTTGAGTTATTATTCGATATTTTGGTGTTTTTCAATTGTTTGTCTTATTTTTAATGAACTATGAAGATTATTGTTTGGTTACCTACCATGATGGTTTAGGTACATTTCATCACAAATCTTTATGTTTTTTGAATAGTGACAGATAACAACTTATTCATTTTGGCAGACCTTAGTATTTCTCTTTAGAGCAGCGTCTAGTAAATTCATAACTTGACCTATTTTTGGATGTATTATCAAATTATATTACTTTATATTGATGTTTCAGAACTTATTATATATTGAGAAAATTATTAAGAATGCTTTCCTCTTCATTCTTTGTTATCTGTTGATGTTCCAAGGTTTTATGGAACTTCTGATGCTTAAAATAAGGAAATTATGCAAGTACTTAGGTCTTTTTGCTAAATGTTATGTGTTTTTATATTGGTTTTGCAGTAAAATAAGGTTTGGAGCAGATAAGAAGAAAAAAGTGATGATGCAAAGTAGGCGGGATATATATGAACCTAACTTGCGGGCCATAGGTTCTACCTACGGGCTCGTAGGTGGCCCACATTGGTAGCAGAAAAATATTCTTAAAGTTAATTATCAAGTATGACTCCTATGGACCCTACCTATGGGGCATAGGTACTAACTATGGCACCATAGGTGTAATACCCCATATGTTTCTAAGCTAGGAGACAAACCATTTTTCCTACGTATGAAACCTCCTATCCTGTGAGTAGAATTTTAGTGCATAACTTACAATGAGTATCCTAGTGATAAGATAGCTTATGATACATTAAGCATGTTCATATGAGTCACTTAAAGTAATACAAGCTAAGAGTTTTTGCATCCATCAAGTTTTAGTGTTTGATTTTGCAAGGGTTATATTTGAATGAGTATAACTTGATGTTAATATGGTATTTTCACTGATTTATACCCACTAAATTGTATAGAATCGAATTAGCTTTCCAACAATACCAATTTTGCCTTAATCTAATACCCGAGCGAAAAGTTATGCCCTTTTTCGTGAGAGATAGAAAGGATAGGCGATTGGTTAGGCGCCGCCCAACCCAAACATAGGAGATTGGTTAGGCACCACCCAAACTAGCTTAGGAAATCACTTGGGCGCCGTCTAAGTCAGTTCCAGGTGCCAAAAACACTCCGTTTTGAGTTATTTTAAGGGTAGTTAAGTCTTTTGACACTCATTACACGTCCCTAAACTTAACCCTATGAAATATATAGCTTCTAAACACATTACAACCCTATTAATATCTCAAAGCTCATCATCCGAGAGCACTAAAAGAGAAATTAAAGATCCAATTTCAAGAAAATTCCTCTATTAATCATCAAGAACCTCCCTTCTAAGGTAGGCGTAGTGTTCATCCACAGATTTCTTTCGTCGGTGGAGTTCAAGAATCAATCTTTAAAATACAAAAGCTTGGTTGATTGTGGTGATATGATCATACCCATGTTGATGCTTGTTTGTTTTGCTATATAATAGTATCGTGACTGTATATCTTATGAAAGTTATGTTGTTAGTTGAAAAACATGATCTTTAGATGGATTGATAGAATGCAAGTATGAAATCGACCTATGCCTTAAAGAATGCATGCAAGGTGTTCGATAAAATGACTACTATGTTAGAACTTCATAATTACATGATTTCATGATATCTAAATAACAAGTTCATGTTAGTCATACACTCCAATATGAATTTCCACGCAAATTATGTGTTGTTATTGTTGTGGTATAAAGCATGTATGATAATGGAGATATAAATTATGTACACAAAATATATCCATGCTTTCCCTACCATGTTTGAGATGTTGAATAAATACATGAAGTATAATATCCCCAAATCATTACAATATGAACTAAACGTTACATGTTGCCGTTTCCTTACGGTTGAATGGTTTCCATGCGATTGCTATGAATAGTATATATTGTCGGAATGCCCATGATATTATAATATGAGATTTATGACTTGATTATAAGCATTCCTATTCATGATAGATATTGTGATGACCATGCACTTCATGAAATCCCCCACTCATGTATTATGGATTTTTATTGATGGTCGCCATGTCATGTTTTCACGATACTCTCAGTCAAGCCATGATCTATAGAATTTAGTCAGTCATGTAACTCAGGAAAACTCAAAAATCTTAGTAATCTCAATAGTCCAGTAATCTTAGTAATCTCAGTGCTCAGTAACCTCAGCAACCTCAGTATTCATAGTCAATCTCAGTAACTTTAGTACTCTTAACTAGTCCTCAGAACTCAGTATATTCTGTCAGTCATTGGAATCCAGTAAACTTAGTTTAGCTCTTCTAAATAATACCACTAGTATCAGTCCAGTTAATCAGTATCAGTTCATCTAATCAGCTCATTTTAGTTATTCAGTTTAGTGTCCTTCAGATAAGAGTAGAAGTTAGCACCGAGTGAACCCAAGGATGGGAACTCACCCGCCACTTCAGGGTGTGATTCTTAGCAGTCATCCTTGTGTTCTAGAACTACGTAGCCAGCGTAGGTTAAGATATCTTAACCCATCAGATTAGGGTTGATGAGGTGGATTAACCCGTCAGTTTAGGGTTCCCACCATTCTCATTGAGTACCAGCAAGTATAGGGAACTCACAACTATCCTTACCAGTGGCGCGGTATTGACACCACTCTAGTCAAGGCAGAGATTGGACCCCAGCTTAGCTATTATAACGTATTTGGGACATGTCGGTTAGATAACTTCTTCCCATAGTTTCAGTTATAGATTTTAGGACTATTAGCTATAGCTACCCAGTCTCAGTAAAGAACTTAGATAGCTCTTCAGATTTTAGCATATCAGGGCTGTCAGATACAGTCAACTTAGATATAGAATGGAACTCAAATAGTTTCCTTTAGATATATGGACTGTGAGATATAGTCACTTATGCTATCAATCATAACAGTTATTAGAACTCATGCTATCAGTACTCAGCTTCAGGACTATCAGATACAGTTAATCAGACTAGTACTCAGCTTCAGGACTATCAGATACAGTCAATCAGACCAGTTCTTCATAATTCGAACTGTCAGAAACAATTATTTATTTATCAGTAATGCAATATAAGTCTCTTAGTATATCAGTAATACAGTATCTGATCCATCACTTATTAGTGTTTTACATATCAATATTAGTAAACTCAATCATTCAGAATCTCATTATCAGTACACTCATGTTGTTAATACTAAGACTTAGTAGTCCGTATCTCCACGATTTCAGTTACAATTATGTATTCATGTATGTACTCTCACGTTCATAATAGTCAGTATTATCCATACTTATAACCCTTTGCATTTAGCCTACCTCACTCGTATACTCAGTACATTTAGACGTACTGACGCATTTGCGCTATGGTGCTTTCTTTTATGTTACACCATAGGTTCAGAGGCATGAGCTCCAAATCAGCAGTAGATTCTAGGATCAGCAGTCAGAGTTAGACGTGAGTCCTCATCCTTTGAGGACATGATTATTTCATTTCTATTTCAGTTTTCACTTTATTTCAGTTGTTAGAGTTAGTTGGGGACATGTCCCATCAACTCCTTATTCTGTTCAGTTAGAGGCTTTTGGACTAGATGTCAGATTAGATGTTTAGACTTCAGTATTTATGTTCCTTTTTAGTATTGTTATACCATATTTTTTTTAATATGTATTAGTATTGAACCTTATGGCCTTACAGTTCATGTTTCCACATACTTTATGAGATATTATGCAGTTTACAGGTACAGATATCAGTCATGGGTTAGCTTGTGGTCCTTCGGGGTCATGAGCACCATGTAGCATTTTGGTTTAGAAAATCGGGGCGTTGCAATAGGTAACTCTCATAGGTAGGGATTCTATAAGTTAAAGATCCCTCTGATTCCTACGAACCTACCAAGGGCCCGTAAGTACGACCTACAACCTGTTAATGTGGTCATAGGTTGGTGATGACATTATTTTCCTACTTTGTTTTGAAAAGATTTTCTATATTGTATCTATAAATATCCATGAGACATTTCATTAATAGTTTATGCACTCTTACACACTATACATATTTACTATATTATTTTGAAGTTTGAGATACAATTTTGATCTTGGAGTTCTTGTTCATTAGTTTTTAGGGTTTGATATAATGTTGAGATTTCAATTTTTATTCTTATTAATCATGAGATCATTAATATGCTTTAAATTAGGAATTCTATGTGTGTTCTTGCAATCATGAGTAGCTAAATACCATATTTAGGGTTGTTGGAACTCTGATGGATTAACAAAGTATAGGAGTGCGAAGTTATTCCGTAGTAGGATTCTTGCATGTATTGTGGTTTTTGCTTTAATTGATTTATTAACGGTTGCAAATGTTAGGAACCTTCCTGTATTTGATAATAACTCAAGATAGAGGTTGAGATTATGAAAATAAGATCACTATTGTAGGATCTAATATAAGGATTAGTAATGCCACACTATGAGATCGAGAGGAGATTAGTGAAATTCAATCACACCAAGGATGAGAGATGATTAGGTGATACAAAACTTGTTAGATTCTACATGTAAGGTACGAAGACAGTTTGACAGCCATGATAAGTTTGCTGAGTTAAGATGTTAGGGGGAACACAATCCTAGTGATCCTCTCATACTAATAAGAACCCTATTTTCCTGGATCATAACTATTTTTACTATTCTTACATACCCTCATTTACTTTCTACACTTTCCAACTACTTCAAAAATCTTTTGACTAATTTTTGTCATATTCCCTATGGGTTCGACCCTAACCAATTGGGTTCTATATTTTACAAGAGACCATTCTATACTTTATAGGAGGTTTAATTTGGGCGACATCAAATTTTGGCGCCATTTCTGAGGAATATGATTATAAATTGACTGATCAAGTTTGTTGGAATTTGGTTTTCTACCATTTCTAAGGTATACACCGGTGTATGCCCAGTACTATGAGTCAAGGCAATCACTTGATATCACTTCATCATAACCTTGAATGGACCTTGTGTCAGGATCACAAGATAGAAGAATATGAGCATGGAGTTCATCATGATAGGGTTCAAGATGACCTAAATGCCTAGAATCTACCACCTCCTCATAGTGTGTTCAAGAAATAGTCATACAAATAACTTCTTGGTTATTAGATAAAGAGAATATGGGGTTAGAAAATTCCCAGTGTGCAGCTCAAGAGAAGGAAAAAGTGAGTCATGAATAAGAGCGTTGAGCAGCACTCAACATTGACATAGCTAGAAGGCATGAAGTTTAACCACCTGCTTATCATCACTTACTAGTATATGATAATCCAAAATAAGATTTGGGGTACGTTGAACCAATTGATATAGGAGACATTATTCTTCAAGAGTTCCCCAAGGAGTGAAGTATGACATTACGAGTGCAATGATTCAGTTACTTAATCTGAAGGGTGTGTTTGCTATTTTGTCAACTGATGATGCAAACATGCATTTTATGAATTTCATAGGGATTTACACTTCATAGAATCTGCTGATGATGATTTGGGAAGTGTTATGACTCAGGTTTTTCTCATTCTCCTTTACAAGTAAAGCGATATTATAGTTATGAGAATTGCCTTATGGGTCCATTACCACTGTGGATAAAATTCTTGGATTGAATTTTCCATCCTTCAAAAGTATTATAGTTGAAGTATGAGATTTATAATTTCAGTCAGTTACATTTAGAGGCATTTTACAAGACATGGTTGAGGTTCAAGCAAAGTTTATGAACATTGCTAATCACAGGATTTCAGGGAGGAATCTACTAGATATATTCTATAGAGCCTTGAATGTTAATATGAAGGCTGCACAAATCTTAGATCGGGTTACTAAAACCAATCAAGGGTGGCATTTTCAGTAGGCAAAAGTAGGAGTTGATACTTATTCTATTGCTGTTTCTAGTGAACAAAGAACCTTAGATGAATAATGGCTAAAGAGATGTGATGTGCTATAGAAATATAGCACTTTCGACTCTTAAAACTATGAAAATATGCAAGTTTTTGAGGTTGTTTTGTGAGATATAATGTGTTTTGATAATGTTTTGTAGGAAACTAGGTTTTAGATATTATGTTCATGAAAGAGAGGAAAAAAGGTACTTTTGGATACTTATATGAGCAATAATGGGTGTTTGTGACACTTACCATATTTTTCGTGACAAAAACATGTGCGGGAATGAAGAAGAGCTAAAAAATAACTTCTGGCATATGCTAAGTCAACATGTGGACCACATGTAGCACACGTGTTCTGCATGTTGGAAAAGCATGTGTCAGAAGTCCAAAATATCGAGAGCTAACCTGCAGGAGTTTTTGAACTAAGCATATGCGGTCACTATATGCACCGAGCCTCAAGCTGCATATACCACATGTGCCGAAGGCCAGGCCGTATGTGGTGACCACATATAGCCACCAACCCTTTTTTTCTCCTATTTGAATTGGGATTTTGTTTTAGGGTTTTCTCATGTACTATAAATACCCCTTATGTGTTTTTTAGTAGATGTTATGCACTCTTGATACTTAGAAATATATTTTTATTTTGAGATTTGTTTTTAGTCTTGGAAATCTCTTATGTTGATTTCCGGTGATTAGTTCAATTATATTTTTGGGTTTTTACTTCTTATTTTTGTGATTTCATCTTATGCTTTCAATAATGAATGTTGTTGACTACTTCACAAGCATGAACGGCTAAAAACCCTTAGATAGGGTTGTAGAAATCATGGTGGATTGACGAAGAATGGAAAATGCTATTATTGTTCTGAATCGATACCCATACATGCATTGTAATAGTTATCTAGCATTTCCAAATGTTAGGATCCCACCTAGATAATTACTACTTACATCAAAAGAAGAGTAATGACTAGGAAAAGATAATGACAATAGTAATTTGTCATTTAACTGTCCATCCATGATACTAGGTTTTATCTAAGTAAGATGGTTAGACTTTATATAATAACTAGAGAATCAAAAGGTAATATTTAACTGGAATCCAGATAAGGGTCAGTAAGGAAACATACTAAAACTCAAAAGGTAAAGGGTGAAATCCTTCTACTCATCTAAAACACTGTAGAAGGTACATAACTTATCGATTTTGTATGCAAGGTATCAGGTTAGTTCAATAAAGCTCGAAAAGCCTTTGGAGTTGAGAAGCCAGGGGAAAGGCAATCCTTGTATTAACCTATGAATGATTACAACCACAGTTGATATTCACCACTTGTTCGATACTACTACTCAAAATCCCCATTTAGTTTTTAAATTCTTCCCATAAATTACAAAAGTTAAGAGACACGATTCCATGTATTCCCTAGGGAATCAACCCCAACCTTTTTTGGGTATATTTGGCAGCGATCGCATCATCTTCAGAGTGGAGGTGTACCTTAGGCATCACTAAATTTTGGCATTGTTGTTGCGGAATACGATTTTGATTTGTAATTCAAAGTTGGTGTATTTTTTAGGTTTTGATTTTCGTTTTTGTTATTAGTTGGGGATACGTTGGTGTATGCCTAACACAAGGAGTATAGGCAATCCCTTACTCCCAGTGAATACAAATCCAGAGGGGATCCTATAAATATCTAGTAGGATAATGGAAGACAAAGTAAATGATATTCCTGAAAGGGTTTGTGATGATGTGTATCACTCTCTTCCCGAAGGAGTACAAGATATTGTTGATCAACAGACTGGTGATCCTTTAGATTAATCTAAAAACAAGAGGAGGGCAATGAAAAATGATCACTGGGTAGCTAGGGAGGCAGACCTAGCTAAGAAAAGACAAGAAGCAGACCACCAAGAAGCACTCAATGGAAATTAGAATAGAGCCAAAGGTTCCAATGTTCAAGTGATCCCATTATATCAGTATGTACAGCCATATATAGATGATGAAGAATATCTGGGATAAATTGAGCCAGTAGATATATGAGCCATTATCCCTTCTATTTTACCCTTTGATGTCAAGTTTAATATCTCAAGAGCTATGAGCCAGCTCTTATACTGGAAGGGTATGTTTGCGGGGTCGCTTAAAGACTAAAAAAATATGTATCTTGCAAATTATATGATATCTGACTTCATATACCATCCCTGGGGTAGATAAGGAGGCACTTGGATTAAGGTTATTCCCCATCACGCTAAATGATAAAGCCTTTTTATGGCTGAGGGAATTGCCAAGGGGATCTATCACTACATGGAATGAGTTATGTAGACAATTCTTGAACAAATTCTTTCCTCCATCTAAAATGTTAGAGCTGAAGGATGATATTTATAATTTCAGGCAGCTGAAATTAGAGTCTGTGTACGAGGCATAGTTTATGTTCAAAAAGAAGCTTATCATGGTGCCTAACCACCGCATTTTAGGGATAAGCTTGCTCGAGATATTCTATAGAGACCTAATTATCAATTCCAGAGTGATGGTAGACACTATCTCTGGAGGAACCTTTATGAGATTATGATGGGATATGGCTTTGAGTATTATGAATCAGATCTCATTAACAAACTGAGGGTGGAAAACTCGGGAGGTTGAGAGATATTTTGACATTAATTCCATTGGAGCTTCCGATGAGTGGAGAATAACTAAGGATGATATAGCTCAAGAGATTTCATAATTAAGGACTGATATTGGTGAATTGGCCAATTAATTTGCAATAGCAAATTCTGTAAAGGTTGATGTAGTAGAGGCATAGGGTGCAGCCTCCAGTGTACATGAGTCTGAGTTAGAGGGGGAGAAAAAGTATATGTATCATTATTTGGTGGGTTTTTGAAACCAAGGGAAATAAAATTAAAGTGGGAACTATAGTGATGATAGATACAGATACATTAAACTTGATAGACTAGATGAGGAATCAAGAATAGAAGAAATATTAACTAAGATGATGAAGGGTCAAGAGAGCAAAGAAACTTGCCTTAAAGTACACAAGGACAATATTTCATGATTGACACTAGAAGGTTGAGTCACATTCAATTACTATCAAGCTGTTAGAGCAGAAGTATGGGCAAATCTCTGCCACTTTGGCCAAAAGACAGACAGGTTCCCTTCCTAGTGAAGTTATGCAGGATCCTCCGACACTTGTTCATTGTATGGATATTAACACTAGGAGTGAATCCCTACCTAATGATCAGTTTTTGCTTCTACTAATGAGCCAAAGAAGGATAATATTATTATGGAAGAGCCACCTGAAACTATATTTGAGAAGCTGACTTTTAAGTAATGATGATTTTGAGAGTGATTACGATGACGAATGGGTTACAGAAGAGCTCAAAATATAGTGCAAAGTTTAGTATGAATGCTTATTCAGCATTCGTGAAAAAAAGGGACCCAGGTGCAGTCACTATCCCATGTTCTATTGGCCTTTTTGATATTAATAAGTCTCTATGTGATTTGGGAGCAGGAATAAATGTAATGCCTCTAGTGATATAAAATTTATTGGGGTTAGGAGAACTCAAGCCTACATTTATAAGGTTTTTAATGGCTGATTTATTTGTGAAGAAGCCAATGGGTATTTTTTGTGACGTAGAAGTAAGGGTGGCATCATTCACCTATCAGGCAGATTTCATGATTTTAGACTGTAAAGTAGATGCTCAAGATCCGATTATCTTCGGTAGACCCTTCTTATCCACTAGTTAGGTGTTGATTGATATGCACTTGAAAGAGATCACCTTTAAATAGAATAACAAGCAAGTAGTGTTAAATATATGCATGACAGTCTAGCAGGCAAATGATATAAGAGTGGTGGTAGTGTTAGATTTTATGGATGATGATGTGGTTACAGTTGATGGACCTATTGAGAAGAGATTAGTGGTAGAAATATTAGCAGAGGTAATTATGAACCTTAAGAGTGATGGGATAGATAAATATGATGACCTGGTTAATACATTACATGGTATAGGTTCTTACAAATATGCCCTTAAGAATCTGGATATTAACTTGAAGAATAGAACCACACCTCCTTCAAAATCAACTATCGTGGAGCCATCAGTATTGGAATTGAAGGCCCTCTCATCTCATTTATAGTATGCATTCTTGGGGGGCAAACAAAACTTTACTAATGATCATTATAGCAGATTTGATAGGAGAATAAGTTGAAGCTTTGACATCAGTATTATAGAAATTTAAGAGAGCTACTGTATGGACCATTGCAGACATTGTAGGGATTCTATCAGGTTTATGCACTCACAAAATACAACTTAAGCTGGACAGTATTCCCAGTATTGAGCACCAAAGGTGATTGAATCCCCCTATGTAATAGGTGGTGAAAAGGAGATAATCAGGGGGTTAGATAATAGGGTATTTTTACCCATTGCAGATAGCAAGTGGGTAAGCCCGGTTCAATACACTCCAATGGTTCCAAATAAAAAGAATGAATTAGTAGCCATGAAGCCAGTGATCGGTTAGAAAGTTTGCATGGAATACATAAAGTTGAACAAGTGGACACAAAAGGACCATTTCCCTATGCTGTTCATGGATCAGATGTTGGATAGACTAACAGGCAGGGGTTGGTATTGTTTTCTTGGTAGGTACTCGAGTTACAATAAAATCATAATTTCTCCCGAAGACTAAGAAAAGACTACTTTCACTTGCCCCTATGGAACTTTTTATTCACGAGGATGTCATTCAGATAATGTAACACGCTTGCCACTTTCTAGAGATGTATGATGTTCATATTCCTTAATATATGGTGAAAGACACGACCAAAGTATTCATGGATGACTTTTTAGTGGTTAAGGA
This sequence comes from Capsicum annuum, assembly GCF_002878395.1. Taxonomy (NCBI): domain Eukaryota; kingdom Viridiplantae; phylum Streptophyta; class Magnoliopsida; order Solanales; family Solanaceae; genus Capsicum; species Capsicum annuum. The sequence goes on along the minus strand of NC_061122.1, from coordinate 67,434,747 downwards.
CTCATTTGATGACTGTTTGGACTATTTGGATAGTTCACTGCAGAGATATTAAGAGTGTAATTTATTGCTAAACTGGGAAAAATACCACATCATGGTAAAAGAAGGTATCATGCTAGGGCACAAGATCTCCAAACATGGTATTCAGGTGGACAAAGCAAAGATTTAGGTAATTAAGATATTGCCACTGCCTATGTCAGTTAGAGTCATACAAAGCTTTTTGGGTCATGCAAACTTTTATAAAAGGTTAATCAAGAACTTTACTACAATTGGAAATCCTCTATTCAAGATTTTAAATAAGGAGGTGAAATTTTTGTGTGATGATGCTTGTCTTAAGGCTTTCAAATACCCAAAAGAGCAGTTGATTTTGGCTTCGATTATTGTATTTTTTGACTGGTCTACACCATTTGAGATAATGTGTGATTCAAGTAGAGTATCCTTGGGTGCTGTTATAGAAAAAAGAAGAAAAAAAATCCTTCATCCATCGACTATGCCAGCAAAGCTTTAAAACCCTGCCTAGAAAAATTATACAGTTACCAAGACAAGAGCTATATGTGGTGGTTTTTTCTTTTGAAAAATTTTGGTCTTATTTGAATGGGAAAAAGGTCATAGTTCACACTGCCCATGTAGCCTTGAGATACTTGATGTTGAAGAAAAATTCCAAACCAAGATTGATTCATTGGGTTCTCGTGCTACAAGGGTTTTATTTTTAAGTAAAGGACGAAAATGTGAAAGAAAATCATGTTGCAGACCACTTCTCCAGACTTGATGAGGAGACCATACAGAAACTAGGGAATGATCTTGAGATATATGATACTTTTCCTAATGAGCGGGTGTTGGCAGTATCTCAAGATTTGATTCCCTGGTTTGTTGATTTTCCTAACTATTTGGCAATCAATCTTGTCCCAAAAAACCTATCATTCCAGTGTTGAAGAAGATTTATGCATAGGGTGAAGAAGTACTTTTGGGATAAGCCATATTTGTTTAGGATCTATGTTGATGGTATGATTCAGAGATGCATTCTAGGGGTGGAGATGCTGAGCATTCTAGAAGCTTGTCATTCATCATCAATTGAGGTTTACCATAGTGGCACACAAATATCCCATAAAATTCTGTAGTGTAGGTTTTAATAGCCTAAGATTTGTAAGGATGTTCATGATTTTGCACAAGCCGGTGACCAATGTCAACATCAAGGCAACATTTCACGGCGCCATGAACTCCTCATCATACCTATTTGGAGTTGGAGTTGTTTGATATGTGGGGGATCGATTTCGTGGGCCCATTCGTGAGCTCCTATGTCATTATATAAATTCTGGTAGTGACAATTTCCAAGTGCACACGCAAGCGTACATGGTCTTGTCAAGTAGTAAAGTATAGTCAAGAAAGCCCAAGTATCGATCTCTCAGGGACTTGCGTTCATCGACTATCCAATTCTAATTTAACAATTGAGATAAAGTAACCAAAAAGAGAGTTTGTAATTTTATAATTTAACAAAAAAAATAAAAGACTTGGGACAGTCAATGGATTAAAGCCCAGGGTTAAAGCACTTCGAACAATCATACCAAGTTATTGAATTTCATTCGTTAATTTGCTTATCTTGGTCGTTGATTCATAGGGTTAATTGCATGATCCTGGTTTCCCAATCTCTAATATTTTACCTAATATGGACCTTACAACTGCATCATTGACTGGGGATGTAATAATTCAATTAAGTGAATTAAAGCTATCATCCTACATATAAATCAAGTAAGACATCTAAGTACATCCTTATCCTAGACGCTAAATTTAATTCTTTATTTTATAAAACAATAAAAACCCTACTTTATTTATTCCCATGTTCTATCCCCCTATTCCCTCTCCCGAGATCAAAAGGCTGACAAGATATGTATTTTATGGGTGATCAATCAATAAAATAATTAAATTAAGAATAAACAAGAGAAGAAATATGATAAGCAAAATTAATTGAAATTAATCCAAAATAATAGTACTCATGTTCTTGGTTTTAACCTTGAAAAGAGGGTTTTAGGCGATAATATTCATAATCATGATCCAAATAATTGAATACATAATATGAAAAATTAAAATCTAAATAAAATAACTAAAACCTAATAAACCGTGTAGCAGGCTCTGTATCTTTTATCCAAAACAGTGTCCACTGCTTCACGTTTCCAGCAATTGACCAAGAAAATAATAATGATGTCCAGGTGTTGTCACAATTCCCTCTTCTCCTTTTAAGTTTCAACCCGCTGTCCATATATATAGTATAATATTCCTTCTTATTATTTGATTTGGAAATTGGCACGTGCCCCTGAAATGTTTCCAACAAAATTCCTTAAAATACGTGCAAATGCAATTTGCATTAAAATAGGTTAGTGCCAACTTTGTCGGTGCAACTTGACTTTGCAGTTTATAATTAGAGCAATGCGACGCATTGCTTAAGGCGTCGCTGGACTGGCAGCCATGGAAATATCGACAAGACGCATCTTCTTCGCGCCGATGTACTGGAATTCGCTTCAAATTTTTTTTTTTAAGTATTGAACGTGTTATCTTTTGCCCATGTCTTTTGTAGTGCATTTATAAGAAATTTTCGGTATTTAAATCATCAATATATCATGGTATTTAGTTCGCAAATCCTCTTACAATATCACACACCACATATTAAAGATCAAAACAACACAATAACCTCAACGATAAATCAAAACAAAACCTAAGATAAGGCAAATTTGCAATGATCTTGCTCTTATTATTTCGACTCTTGACTTAATCAAATTAAACTTTGCACATTACAAAAAAGTTATTCCATATAAAATTACACATTTAAAAAATTTGGAACAAATTAAACACATTAGAATCCACCGAAACCAACTAGACACACACCTAGCTCAAGCTAGTAAGACTAGTTTTCTGGGTTGACTCTAAATTGCTCAATTAAATACAAACTTGTTTGAAAAATAATTTGAACATTGTAATCACACACTTGGACACTTAAATGCTTATTTATATCAATATGAACACATTAAGCACGCGAATTGCTCTCAGAACAACGCGAACTAGAATAATGATACAAAAGTGTATAAAACCACCTCAGATCATCACCCCACACTTAAACTCTTGTTCGTCCTCAAACAACTCTTTACTCTAAGCATAAAAATCTGAGGTGACTATACACTTCTATTAAATGCAAGACACTTAAGCTAGTACTACAATGACTACACGGTATGCAAGTTTCTACATAAAGCATGTTACAAACACAATTGAAAGCTCAAGAATTCTGCTCCGAAACATCCTAAACTCAAGAATTTACTCACCTAGCTGGAAAATTCATGCATATTGTTCAATCAAGGACATCATAAAAATCAACCACATTCATCAAACATGTGCCCGTCAAAACAAGAGAGTTACTCATAAACACTTATAATAATGTAATTTACAACATAATAGGTACAAGAATTAAATTACGCTCACTCTCACAAGGCATTCACAAGTTACACACAATGAAACATAGGGTTACACTTAGCGTAATGCTCCACTAATATCGAAATGATGAACTTAGGATCAATTAGGGTTTTTTTTGGGTTGTAATGTAGGCTCAGGAACGGGTAGTAACTATTTAGGAATAGTGAATAACCTCTCTAAGCACTTTAATACACTTCATTATACATTTAAAATCAATTTACACCATTTTTGTCTATCCCATTCTTTTATTTTTGCCCCATCTCTTTTAAGTATTTTCACAAACACTTGGTGGACACATAGTTTACTACTTCAAGATTCAATTTTTTTCTTTTTCTAGAACAATGGAAATGTTTCTAACACCATTTATATGACTCTTAACCATCACACATCAAATATAAACACCAAGCACTCTTACCTTGGGGCATCAATTTCACCTTTTTCCTCTTATTTCTCAAATTCCTTACTAAATCAATTTTCTTTTTTCATTAAACAACTTAGGAGCTTTTTGAGTCAAATTATGATCTATCAAAGAAGTGGATTAGGCTACATATGCAGCTATCAAAGAAATGACTAAAGTTTTAATGTGGGTTAATTAAGATAATGCACAAGGGTAGACAATAGAAGGTATAAAACAAGAATATCAAAGAAATGCCTATACCATCTCCTAAACCCACATTCTTTATTTCGCTTCACACACACATCGGGAAAGTTCTAGACATCACATGCAACAAGAAATATACAAAAATCTCATACCACACATGGCACATGCTCAACTCATATAAGATCAACATAGATTCCCAACCAAACAATAGCATGAATTAAATTTAAGCCACAAGTACAAGAGTCACAAAAATGAGCCTAAGAGTCTTAAAAAATAGTAATTCAATCAATTCAACATGTTTTTACTAACAAACTCACTTGCATTATGTAATTAAAAATAGCACCAACAAGAATATGTCACTTATTTCTAACCTAAATTTTTTTTAAATTAAGCCAAAATTTTAAAATTTTTCCACTCCACGTTTACAAATTTACTCTGTTCCCAAAGTAAACTTTTAAAGTATGAGATAGAAACACTTCCTGAGGCCTATAGGCCTAACTAGTAGCATCCTTAAATATTAAGAGGATCCAAGGACCCCATACTCAGTTTTTACTATGCTCCAACCTCAAGTTTATTATACTCAGACTTCCCATTAACCTGGGACTCAATCAAAAATAACAACTACATGAAATAAAAAAATGTAAATCTAAAAAGAAAACATACGGTAACTTGTGTTGCCTCCCAAGAAGCACCTGATTTAGTGTCGCGGCACAACCTAATCAACTTTTTCCTCCACCTTGAGGCTATGAATTTCACCCCTAATTTCACATCAATCTTTTTGCCTCGCTCATAGAGTGATGGTACAAAGATTAAGGAACCGAGTAATGGAATGTACATGGTAAACCATTTGGCCTTAAAGTGAGGTGTGTTTTTATGTTGCTTATCCGGTGTAAAATCAAGAATATAGGATTCTTGTTCCTCATCTTCACACTCTTCCACTTCTTTAAATGATTCCACAGACAAGACATCATCTAAACATAATTTATAAAAGTGATTCGAATGAGGCCCAACCAACCCTACTTCAAAATTTACACTATCTACTACACACTCACTTTTATTCACCTTCTCAATTTTAGTCTTAAGATAAAGATGACAATAGGGTGACTGCGATTCTTGAGTTTCTCCACAAATTGGCTAATGTCCTCCTCATACTTTTATTTTCTTAGCCACTATAGATATAGTGGCAGTGGTAACTCCTCAACTTGTTTAACAACTCTAGTATTCGAGTACTCAGACTTTCTCGAATTATCAACAACTTTGTCTGCAACTAGTTAGGGAGTCAACTCTGCATCTACTTTAAGCTTATTATAAAATTTCTCTACAGTCTGTCGATAGTTCTTCATGTCTTCCATCAGCAGTACTTGAGATGCTAAAATATGTTTCAGTATCTCTTCCATGTTGCTAGTTGACTAATTTGGTTGGGCCTGTTGAAACTGTTGGTAGGTTTTTTCCAAGATTGTAGCTGATTCTGCACTATTTAATTGTAGTTGTTTAGATAGTTTTGCCTTTAGCATAACCCACAAACATTACCAAATTTGGATTGACAGCACACATATCTTCAGAATGACCACAATGGCCATAAACCATACACCATATAGAATCACCATCACTCGAAAATAATCTATCCCAGGCTGACACCTCAAAAAGAGTGTGAGAAAAATAAAAATAAAGGAAAATAAAATAAAATAAAAACTATTTACAACTCAATATTGAAAAACTAAAAGTAAGATAGTTGCCTAGTTACAAGTCCTAGGCAACGGCGCCAAAACTTTGCCTAGTTACGTGGTCTTATCTAGTAGTAAAGTGACTTCAAGAAAGCTCAAGAATAGATTTCTTAGGGACTTGCGTTCGCCAATTATCCAATTCTAGTTTAACAATTAAGATAAAGTAACCAAAAAGAGAGTTTGTAACTTTGTAAATTAAAAATAAAATAAATAATGCGTAAAAAATAAAAGTCTTAGGACAATCAATGGATTAAATCCTAGGGTTAAAGCACTTCTAACAATCATACTATGTTATTAAATTTCATTTGTTAATTTGCTTATCTTGATCGTTGATTCATAGGGTTAATTGTATGATCATGATTTTTCAACCTCTAATTATGTACCTAATATAGACCTTACAACTACAAAATTGAGCGAGAATGTAATGATCCAATTAAGTCAATTAAAGCTATCATCCTATGTATGAATCAAGTAAGACATCTAAGTACATCCCTGTCCTAAACGCTAAGTTTAATTCTTTATTTTATAGAAGAATAAAAACTCTACTTTCTTTATTCCCATGTTCTATCTCCCTATTCCCTCTTCCGAGATCAAAAGGTCGATAATATATGTATTTTATGGCTGATCAATCCATAAAATAGTTAAAATTAAAATAAACAAACAATCAAATATGATAAGCAGAATTAATTAAAATTAATCCAAAATATAGTACTCATGTTCTTGGCTTTAACCCCAAAAAAAAAATTTTAGTCAATAATATCCATAATTATGATCTAAATAATTAAATGCATGATATGAAAAATTAAAAACTAAATAAAATAATTAAAACCTAATAAATCGTGTAGCAGCTTCCGTATTTTTTCTCCAAAATAGTGTCCAGCGCTTCACGTGTCCAGCAATTGACCAAGAAAATAGCAATGATGTCTAGGTGTTGTCACAATTCCCTTTTCTCCTTTTAAGTTGCAACCATCTGTTCATACATATAATATAATATAATATAATATAATATTTCTTCTTATTATGTGATTTGGAACTTGGCACGTGCCTCAAAAACGTTTCCACCAAGATTCCTTAAAATACATGCAAATGCAATTTGCATTAAAATAGCATAGTGCCAATTGTGTCGGTGCTACTTGACTTTGCATTTTATAATTAGAGTTACACAGCGCATCACTGGAATGGGATCCATGGAAATGTCGACGCGACGCGTCGTCTTCGCGTCGACTCACTGAAATTTGCTTTCAAAATTTTGGTTAAGTGTTGAAAATTTTATTCTTTTCCTATGCCTTTTGTAGTGTATTTCTAAGTAATTTTTTATCTTTAAATCATCAATATATCACTGTATTTAGTTCTCAAAGCCTCTTACAATATCACACACCACATATTAAAAATCGAAACAACACAATAACCTCAACGATAAATCAAAACAAAAGCTAAGATAAGGAAAATTCGCAATGATCTTCCACTTATTATTTCGATTCTTGACTTAATCAAATTAAACTTTGCACATTATAAACAAGTTATTTCACACAAAATTACACATTTAAAATATTTGTAACAAATTAAACACATTAGAATCCACCAAAACCAACTAGACACACACCCAGGGACGGATCTATTAAGGCCCGTGGAGGTGGCACACCACCCTCAAACTTCGACGGAAACTCTATATATGTAGCTGTATATATAGAGATATCGTTAAATATTAAACATGGCACCCGGAATAACAGAGTGTTGTTTAGTGCAGTTGGCAAAGTGTTGCACTTGTAGACCCAAGGTCGCGTGTTCGAACCTGGCCAGCAACATTGGTTTTTTAAAAATCAGTTTGGTAGCAAACCAGCAGGCATAATAATTCTCAATTAAACAGGACACATCCGCACAAAGCCACACTATTACCAATTTTGTATAAAAGTAATCTTATTTTTTACCCCTTTTTTATATTTAATTATTTAAAAGGTACTTATCTTTAATTAAAATTAAAACAAAAACCCTATTTCTAAAGGAAAGGACCAAATCAAAACATCTATGTTCTTGAGCTTTGCTACTGCTGGTTGCTCTTTCTCTCTGCACTCTTGATTGTTGCTTGCTCTCTTTGTAAGTTATTTTAAAAAATTATTTTGTTTCTCTTTCTTGAACCTAGAAATTCAAATTTGAAATTATCTTGATTTAGGAGAAAGTGTTATAATTTTATGAATTGAGATGGAGAATTTTTTCAAGAAGGTTAATTATTCTCAATCTAGTTCTAGTAATATCAATGTCAATCGTTCTTGTCTTATAATTGACCTCGATTTAGGTTCACTTAAAGCCAATTCGGAAAAAAGAAGACTTATTTCTGATTATGATCCTCGAATACAAGAAGAAGTGAGGAAATATTATATTGAAAAAGGACCTTGTCAACCTATCTTGAAACCATATCTTTCAAGTGAAATAGAAGGTAGAATGTGTCAATTTGCTTCAAGTTGGTTTAAAGGTTCACATTTGACTTGGTTGGAGTAAAGTGTGGAGAAAGACGCTGCATATTGTCTTTGTTGTTATTTATTCAAAAATGAATTTATTCATGAAACTACGGGTGATTTTTATGCATCGAAGGATTTTAGGGGTTGGAATAAGGCTCTTTAAAGATTTCGTTTGCATGTCGGTAAATTTAATAGTGTTCACCACAAATGTTACAATAAGATGCTAGATTTATCAAATTGTCGTCAATCAATTCAAGTTGTTCGTGACAAACATTCTGAAAAGTCAAAAAGTGAGTACCGAATACGTTTGGAAGCTTCAATTAATGTAGAAAGGCTTCTTTTGTATTATGGATTGCGTTTTCGAGGTCATGACAAAAGTGAATCTTCAAGTAATCAAGGCTACTTTTTTGGTGGCATGGAGATAACCATCCGGATGTGGGAAAAGTGATATTAGAAAAAGCTCCACAAAATGATACTTTGACTTGTCCTATGATCCAAAAGGATAATGTCAATGCTTGTGCTAAAGAAACATTGAAAGTTATAATTGCGAACTTGAATGGAGATTATTTTGATATATTAGTTGATGAATCCAAAGACATCTCACACAAAGAACAAATGACTCTTGCTTTGAGATATGTTGATAAAAAGGGTGAAGCAGTGGAATGATTTATCGGTCTTGTCCATGTTAGTGATACATCAGCTTGCTCATTGAAGAAATAAATTTATTCTTTGCTTTTCGATTATTCACTAAGTCCATCCAAAATACGTGGGTAAGGTTATGATGGAGCTAGTAATACGAAGAAAGAGATAAATGGTCTCAAAACTTTAATTATGAAAGATAGTCCTTCGACGTACTATATTCATTTTTTTGCACATCAATTGCAACTAACACTTGTAGCTATTGCTAAAAAACATGTGGAAGTTGAAGACTTTTTTTATCATGTTACTAATGTGTTGAATGTTATTGGAGGATCTTTTAAACGTCGAGATTTACTTCATCATCACCAAGTCAAAAATTTAAAGTAATTACTTGAGTCCGGTGAAGCTCATACCGGACAAGGATTAAATCAAGAGCGTGGACTTCAAAGACCGGGTGATACTCATTGGGGATCACATTTCAAAACATTGGATAACTTTCTTGTTATTTTTTCATCCATTGTTCATGTGCTTGGAGTAATTGAAATTGAAGGTTCTACTTCAAGTGATAGAAATCAAGAGGAATATCTTTTGACAAAGGTTAGAACATTCAAATTTATTTTTATGCTTCACTTGATGTTGAAAGTGTTGGCCATGTCAAATGAGTTGAGCAAGATTTTACAAAAAAAAAAAAGATGAAGATATTGTTAATGTCATGGAGTTTCTTAACATCTCAAAGAAAAGATTGCAAGATATGAGAGAGAATGGGTGGGAATCTTTGTTGAATGATATTTCTTCATTTTGTGATTCACATGATATCTTGATTCCCAAATTAGATGAGCCTTATTTTCCCGGAAAGTCCAAGTGTAAGTATTTAGATGTTTGTTATTCGCACCACTTGCGTGTCGAAATCTTTTGTACGGTCATTGATGTGCAACTTTAAGAGCTTAATAAACGTTTTGATGTTGTGAGTAGTGATTTACTTCTTGGGATGGGTAGCTTGAATCCTGTCAATTTTTTTTCTAACTTTTACAAAGGTAGAATCATGACTTTAGCAAAGTGTTATCCAAATGAGTTTGATGATGGAAAGCTTCGAGATTTGAGTTACCAACTTGATACCTTCATAATTGATATTCGAGGTGGAAATTCCAAGTTCTCCAACTTGCAAAGAATTCGTGATTTGGCAAAGGAATTAGTTGAGGCAAATCTTATGGAAACTTATTCACTTGTTTATTTACTTGTGAAGTTGATTTTGATTTTACCCGTCGCTACGGTAACTGTTGAAAGAGCATTCTCTTCCATGAAGCACATCAAATATGAAATGCGAAATAGTATTGGTGATCAATATTTAAATGATTGTTTAGTATGTTACATAGAGCATGATGTATTTACAAATTAAGTAATGATGTCATTGTTGATCGTTTTCAGAATATGAAAACTCATCGTGGGCAATTGTAATGAATTATGGATATTATGATATTAGTAATATTATTAAAAGTTTTTTTGGTCATTTTATTATTGTTCTTTTATTATTGATTGATTTATTAATTGTCTTATAGACCGAAAAGATGAATAATCCAATTGAATTACTTGTCACCCGGTGAGTTCAGATCCTGGATCCGCCTCTGCACACACCTAGCTCAAGCTAGTAAAACTAGTTTTCCGGATTGACTCTAAATTACTCAATTAAATACAAACTTGTTTGAAAAATACTTTGAACATTATAATCACGAACGTGGAAACTTAAATGCTTATTTATATCAATAGGAACATATTAATCACACGAATTGCTCTCAAAACAAGGCAAACTAGAATAACGATACAAAAGTGTATAAAACCACCTCAGATCATCACCTCACACTTAAACTCTTTTTCGTCCTCGAACAATTCTTTATTCTAAGCATAAAAATCTGAGGTGACGCTACACTTCCATTAGATGCAAGACACTCAAGGTAATACTACAATGACTACACGAAATGCAAGTTTCTACACAAAACTTGTTACAAACACAATTGAAAGCTCAAGAATTCTACTCCGAAACATCCTAGCCTCAAGAATTTACTTATCTAGTTGGGAAACTCATACATATTGTTCCATCAAGGACATCCTAAAAATCAACCACATTCATCAAACATGTGCCCGTCACAACAATAGAGATACCCATAAATACTCACAATAGTGCAATTTATAACATAATGGGTACAAGAATCAAATTACGCTCACTTTCACAAGGAATTCACAAGTTACACACAATGAACCAAATGTTTGCCCTTAGTGCAATGCTCTACTAATATCAAAATGATGAACTTAGGATTAATTAGAATTTTTTCAGGTTGTAATGCAGGATAAGAGACGGGTAGTAACTATTTGGAAATAGTTACTAACTTCTCAAAGCGCTTTAATACACTTCATTATACATTTAAAATCAGTCTCCAACAATCAATTTACACCATTTTTATCTACCCCATTCTTTTATTTTTTTTTCCCATCTCTTTTAAGCATTTTCACAAACACTTAGTGGACACATACTTTACTACTTCATGATTCAATATTTTTTCTTTTTCTACAGCCATGGGAATGTTTCTAACACCATTTATATGACTCTTAACCACCATACGTCAAATATAAACACCAATAACTCTTACCTTGGGGCATCAATTTAACCTTTTTCTTCTTATTTCTCAAACTGCTTACTAAATTAATTTTTTTTCATTAAAGCACTTACGAGCTTTGTGAATCAAATTAAGGACTATCAAAGAAGTGGATTAGGCTACATATACAACTACCAAAAAAAAAGGCTAAAGGCTCAATGGGGGTTAACTAAGATAATGCACAAGGGTAGGAAATAGAAGGTATAAAACAAGGCTATCAAAGAAATGCCTATATCATCTCTTATACCCACATTTTTTATTTTGCTTCACACACACACTAGGCAAATTCTAGACATCACATGCAACAGGGAATATATAAAAATTTCACAACACACATGGCACATGCTCAACTCATATAGGATCATCATAGATTCCCAACCAAACAATAGCATGAATTAAATTTAAGCCACAAGTACAAGAGTCACAAAAATGAGCCTAAGAATTTTAAAAATAGAAATTCAATAAATTCAACATGCTTTTACCAACTAACCCATTTGCATCATATAATAAAAAATAGCACCAACAAGAATATCTCATTTATTCCTAACCTAATTTTTTTTTAAATTGAGCCAAAATTTAGAAATTCTTCCACTCCACATTTAGAAATCTACTTTTCTTCCAAAGTGAACTTTTAAAGTAAGAGATAGAAATACTCCCTAAGGCCTCTAGGCCTAGCTAGTAGCATCCTTAAATATCAAGAGGATTTGGGGACCCCACACTTAATTCCTACCATGCTCTAAGCTCAAGTTTATTGCACTTAGTCTTCCCATTAACCTATGACTCAATCAAAAACAACAACTACATGAAATAAAAAAAACTAAAAACTAAAAAGAAAACATACCTTAACTTGGGTTGCCCCCCAAGAAGCGCCTGATTTAATGTCGTGGCACGACCTAATAAACTTTTTCCTCCACCTTGAGGATATGAATTTTACCCCTAATTTTACATCCATCTTTTGTCTTGCTCATAGGGTGGTGGTACAAATATTAAGGAACTGAGTAATGAAATGTGCAAGGTAAACCACTAGGCCTTAAAGTGAGGTGTGTTTTTATGTTGCTTATCCGGTGTAAAATTAAGAATATAGAATTCTTGTTCCTCATCTTCACACTTTTTTACTACTTTAAATGATTTCACAGACAAGACACCATCTAAACATAATGTATAAAAGTGATTCGAATGAGGCCCAACCAATCCTACTTTAAAATTTACACTATCTACTACACACTCACTTTTATTCACCTTCTCAATTTTAGTCTCAAGATAAAGACGACAATCGGGTGACTGCGATTTTTGTGTTTGTTCCACAAATTGGCTAATGTGCTCCATAAACTTTTGTTTTCATAGCCACTATAGACATGGTGGCAGTGGTAACTCCTCAACTTGTTCAACAACTTTAGTTTTTGAGTACTCAGACTTTCTCAAATTATCAGCAACTTTGTCTGCAACTAGTTAGGGAGTCAACTCTGCATCTACTTTTAGCCTATTATCCAATTGCTCTACAGCCTCTCGATAGTTCTTTATATCTTCCATCAATTGTTCTTAAGATGCTAAAATTTGTTTCAGCATTTCTTCCATGTTGCTAGTTGACTAATTTGGTTGGGCCTGTTGAAACTGTTGGTGGTGGTTTTTTCCTGATTGTGGCTGATTCTGCACCATTTAATTGTAGTTGTTTATATAATATTGCCTTTCAGCATAGCCCACAAACATTACCGAATTATGATTGACAGCACACATATCTTCAGAATGATCACTATGTCCACAAACCATCCACCGTATAGAATCATCATAACTCAAAAATAATCTATCCCAGGCTGACATCTCAAGAAGAGTGTGAGAAAAATAAAAATAAAGAAAAATAAAATTAAAAAAAAAACTATTTTCAACTCAATAGTGGAAGATTAAAAATAAGATAGTTGCCTAGTTACAAGGCCCCGGCAACGGAGCCAAAAATTTGGTAGCGCCCAAGCACACACGCAAGTGTACGTGGTTTTATCAAGTGGTAAAGTGACTTTAAGAAAGCTCAAGTATAGATCTTTCAGGGACATGCATTCGTCGACTATCCAATTCTAATTTAACAATTGAAATAAAGTAACCAAAAAGAGAGTTTGTAATTTTGTAAATTAAAAATAAAATAAATAATGCGTAAAAATAAAAGTCTTGGGACAATCAATGGATTAAATCTTAGGATTAATGAACTTCGAACAATCATACTATATTATTGAATTTCATTCATTAATTTTCTTATCTTGGTCATTGATTCGTAGGGTTAATTGCATGATCATGGTTTTTCAATCTCTAATCTTTTACCTAATATGGACCGTACACCTACATCATTGAGCGGAGATGTAATAATCTAATTAAGTGAATTAAAACTATCATCCTACGTATGAATCAAGTAAGGCATCAAAGTACATCCCCATCCTAGGTGCTAAGTTTAATTCTTTATTTTATTAAAGAATAAAAGTCCTACTTTGTTTATTTCCATGTTCTATCTCCTTATTCCTTCTCCCGAGATCAAAAGGTCAATCATATATGTATTTTATGGGTGATCAATCCATAGAACAATTAAATTAAGAATAAACAAACAACCAAATATGATAAGAAAAATTAATTGAAATTAGTCCAAAATAATAATACTCATATTCTTGGCTTTAACCTCAAAAAGAGGATTTTAGCCGATAATATCCATAATCATGATTCAAATAATTGAATACATAATATGAAAAATTAAAAGTTAAATAAAATAATTAAAACCTAATAAATCGTTTAGCAGCGTCCGTGTTTTTTCTCCAAAAAAGTGTCCACCTCTTCACGTGTCCAGCAATTGACCAAGAAAATAATAATGGTGTCCAGGTGTTGTCACAAATCCCTCTTCTCCTTTAAGTTGCACCCAGCTGTCCATATATATATATGGAAAGCTGATGTGATTTGGAACCTGGCACATGCCCCAAAAAGTTTCCACCGAGATTCCTTAAAATACGTGCAAATACAATTTGCATTAAAATAGGATAGTGCCAACTGTGTCGGTGCTACTTGACTTTGCAATTTATAATTAGAGTGACGCAATGCGTTGCTAGACTGGCAGACATATAAATGTCGATGCGACGCATTGTATTCGCGTCGATTCACTGAATTTGCTTCTAAAATTTTGGTTAAGTGTTGAACGTCCTATTCTTTATCCATGCTTTTTGTAGTATATTTCTATGAATTTTTCGACCTTTAAATCATCAATATATCATCGTATTTATTTCGCAAAGCCTCCTACAATATCACACACCACATATTAAAGATCAAAACAACATAATAATCTCAACGATAAATCAAAATAAAAGCTAAGATAAGGCAAATTCGCAATGATCTTCCACTTATTATTTCGACTCTTGACTTAATCAAATTAAAATTTGCCCATTAAAAAAAAGTTATTCCACATAAAATTACACACTTAAAATATTTGGAACAAATTAAATACATTAGAATCCATCGAAACCAACTAGACACACATCTAGCTCTTGCTAGTAAAACTAGTTTTTCGGGTTGACTCTAAATTACTCAATTAAATACAAACTTGTCATAAAAATACTTTGAACATTGTAATCACGCACTTGGACACAAATTATGACTTATATCAATATGAACACATTAAACACACGAATTGCTCTTAAAACAAGGCGAAATAAGCTAGAATAATGATACAAAAGTGAATAAAACCACCTCAGATTAGGTAGCGGTTGATTATGTTTCAAAATGTGTAAAGGAAGTTGCACTTCAAGATAATGAAGGTAGAACAGTCACCTACTTTTTGAAGAAAAATATCTTTTCTCGATTTAGCACTCCACAAATAATTATCAGTGATGGTGGGTCTGACTTCTACAACTTCTATTTTAAAGCCTTGCTTTATAGATATTCTGTAAGGCATAAGGTGGCAACACCTTACCATCCTCAAACAAGTGGGCAAGTGGAAGTCTCTAATAGAGAGATAAAGTACATATTGGCGAAAAATATGAATGTCAAAAAGACTAATTGGTCTAGAAAATTAGACGAACGTTGTTGATGTCTCAACCTATGCTAGATACATAGTTCCAAAAAGGAATCCATTAATAAACACTATGCATACCTTAGTTCATAATTTTGTGAAGATTAATGGAGAAACATTCTTGGAATTAGATCTTCTATGGAAACCCTAGCTTGTTCTTGAGAGGTTTATGAGAGAAGAGAGTGTATTTTGGGTGAAGAATAGCTAAATCACATGTTATTGGGTTTAAATAGGGATAGAAATTAACCCTTTTAACCTTGGATGCATTATTTAATTTCAGTAAAATTTTCCCGAAATGGGCCCTTGGTGCGACGCAGCATTATCGTGCCGTTTCACTGGAATTTGACAATTGAGAAACTGAGGGATGGCGCGCCGCAGAGCCATCGCATTGCCCCTTCCTTCGTGACCTGGAACTTTGGTGTAACGCGGGGGAAATCGCGCTGAGACACTGGAAAAAGGACAATTCTAAATTTGAGTACTGGTGCGACGCGCCATAATCGCGGACACCTACTGAAAATTGCCAAATGCCATTTCCTCTTTTAGTGCGGTGCGCCACTGACAAATATGGCATTATTTTACGATGGGAACTTGAAAAACTCATAACCTTTTACCCAGTTATCGAATTTAAGCGAATCATATATCGATGGAAAGCTTATTGAATTTTTCATATGACAAGAAGTGAAAATTTTGAAAATTCCTCATGGAATAATCATCATTCAATTTAGAA
Source organism: Capsicum annuum (assembly GCF_002878395.1). Taxonomy (NCBI): domain Eukaryota; kingdom Viridiplantae; phylum Streptophyta; class Magnoliopsida; order Solanales; family Solanaceae; genus Capsicum; species Capsicum annuum. Next base: position 67,418,466 of record NC_061122.1, on the reverse strand, counting down.
TCTAATACTATACATTCTTGAGATTAAATTTGCTAGGAAAAGTATGGGGTATTACAATATCTGCCTTTTGAGAATATTCGTCATCGAATGAGACTGGCTGATGGGGGAGAAAAGAAAACTGATGTACATACTAAACATGAATAACTGGAACATGATCTCATGACTGACATGACTGACAAGCTGAACATGCATAGCTGATGCATGTGTAACTGATTCATGAATGGATGACTGAGTGTTCTAAAGAACTAAGTTTCTCACAATAAGAATGCATGTCTGATGCATAATTACATAACTGAACTGATACATGAGTGCATGACTAAATATACAATGGTACTTGATACCAAGTTTATAATGGGAACATGAGCATGAAACTGCATACCAAGTTTGTGATGAACACTGAACATGAAACTAAGTAAGCATAAGGAGAACTTTTACCTTGATCTTGATCTGAGTTGGCGGAGAAAAGGTGAGGATACTTGGTACGCATGTCTTCTTCTTCTATCTAAGTAGCTCCCTCGACGGACTGATTTCTCCAAAGAACTTTAACTAGAGAGACTTTTTAATTCCTCAATCTACGAGTCTGATAGTCTAAGATATCGATTGAAATCTCTTCATAAGAGAGAGTGTTCTGAACATCAATGCACTGAGTAGTGACTATAACTGATGGTTTACCTATGAGCTTCTTGAGCAAAGAGACATGAAAGACTGGATGGACTTAGGCTAGATCTGAAGGCAATTTGAGCTTATAAGCTACCTTGTCGAATTGACTGAGAATCTTGAAGGGATCAACGTATCGGGGACTAAGTTTCCCTTTCATACCAAACCATTTCACTCCCTTCATGGGAGAGATATTTATATAGACATAGTCACCAATCTCAAACTTGAGATCTTTTCGATGAACATCTGCATAAGATTTCTGTTGGCTCTGAGCAGCCCGGAGTTTTTCTTTGATCAACTAGACTTTTTCTAAGGCGTCGAATACTAAGTCAGGCCCTATGATTAAGGCCTCACTAACTTTGAACCAACCAATTAGAGATATACATCTCCTACCATAGAGATCTTCGAATGGAGACATCCGAATACTAGTAGCTATTTTTGTATGCAAACTCAATCAAAGGCAAGTTGTCATCTTAATTTCCCTTGAAATCAGTTGCACACGCCCTTAGCATATCTTCTAAAGTCTGAATGGTCCTTTCTGCTTAACCATCTATCTGGGGATGAAAGGTTGTACTAAGATGAACTTGGGTACCAAGACCCTTTTAGAATGATTTCCAAAAGTGAGAGGTGAACTGGGTACCTTTGTTTGAGAGAATAGACAATGGAATATCGTGTAATATGACCAACTCCTTGATATAGAGTTTGGCATAATCCTCGGCTGAATAAGAGGTAAGAACTGGAAGGAAATGAGCTGATTTAGTTATTTTGTCTACAATGACCTAGACTGAATCATCTGATGGCTAGTTCGAGGCAAACCCCTCACGAAGTCCATATTCACAACTTCCCACTTCCAAGTAGGAATACTGAACTCCTACATAGAACTACTAGGCTTCTGATGCTCTATATTAACTTGTTGACATATAGAGCACTTAGCCACAAAGTCTGCAATATCTCTCTTGATCCTATTCCACCAATAGATCTCTCCGAAGTTGCGGTACATCTTTGTGGCCCCTGGATGAATAGAGTAACGCGCACCATGTGCTTCTGCAAGAATTCACTGCCTTAACTCATCTACACCTAGAACACAAAAATGACCCTGACAATGAAGGACACTATCTCTCCCTTGGGAGAAAACCTCTACTTTCTATTCCTGAATTGACTCTTTAATTTGACCAGGCCGGGATCTCTATCTTGTTTTTCTTTCACCTCGAAAAGTAGAGATGATTCTGAACTACTCTAAACTCATATATCACCCTCTTCTGTATCGACTAAGCGAACGCCTAGTCTGGCAAGATGATGTACTTCCTGAGCTAACTTTTTCTTACTGTCCCCAATATGAGAAACACTATCCATGGATAGTTTACTAAGAGTATCAACCACTATGTTATCCTTGCTTGGATGATAGAGGACACTCATGTCATAATATTTCAAGAGCTTTAACCACCTTATCTAATGAATATTGATATCTTTATGAGAAAAGGCATACTGAAGACTCTTATGATCTGTAAACATATCTACATGAACACCGTATAGATAATGCCTCCAAATATTTAAGGAAAATACTACGACTGCTAACTCAAGATCATGAGTAGGGTAATTCTTGTCACGGGGCTTAAGCTGTCTGGAGACGTAGGCTATGATCTTACCATGCTATATGAGGACACAACCCAAACCTAGTCTGTATGCATCATAATACACTACGAACTCATCTGGGCCATCTTGAAGAGCTAGAACTAAAGATGAGGTAAGTTGAGTCTTCAATTCCTAAAAACTCTTCTCATAAGGATCTGATCACTGAAGCTTGACTTTCTCCTGAGTTAATCTAGACATAGGGGATGCAATAAAAGAAAATCCCATAATGAATCGTCTGTACTAGCCATCCAAACCATGAAACTCTTGATATATGATGGAGAGATAGGTCTGGGTTAGTTTCTTACTACTTCGGTCTTTTGAGGATCGACTCTAATGCCATCACTGTAAATGATATGACTAAGGAATGCTACTGACCCTAGCCAAAATTCCCACTTACTGAATTTGGCGAATAGATGATGATCTCTGAGAGTCTGAAGTACTGTCTTGAGATGGTCTGCATGATCACGCTCAGTGCGGGAATAGAACAAAATATCATCTATGAAAACTATGATGAACATGTCTAAGTACTACTTGAACACGCGATTCATCAAGTCCACGAAAGCTGCTGGGGCATTGGTAAGACCAAATTACATAACTAAGAATTCAAGGTGACCATATTGAGTACGGAAAGCTATTTTCGAAACATCACTTTCTCTAACTCTGAGCTGATGATAGCCGGATCTGAGGTCTATCTTAGAGAAATTGATGGCACCCTGAAGTTAGTCAAACAAGTCATCGATTCTGGGAAGAGAATACTTGTTCTTGACCGTGACCTTATTGAGTGTACGGTAATAAATGCACATTCTAAGAGAATTATCTTTCTTGGGCACGAATAAGACTGGTGCACCCTGTGGAGAAATACTAGGTCTGATGAATCCCTTATCTAAGAGATCTTTCAACTATTCTTTCAATTCTCTAAGTTCTGCTAGTGCCATTTTGTATGGGGGAATGAATATAAGCTGAGTGTCTGAAAGGAGATCAATACCAAGTCTATTTCCTTTTTGGGAGGAATTCCTGGATGATCTTTGGAAAAGACATCTTAATATTTATTTACAACTGGAACTGATTCAAGACTAAGAGTCTCGAAACTAGAATCTCTAACATGAACAAGATGGTAAACAAATCCCTTAGATATCATCTTCCTTGCCAAAAGGTAGGAAACAAGATGACCCCTGAAAGTGGATACACTACCCTTCCACTCAAGGACGGGTTCATTTGGAAACCGAAACTGGACTATTCTGTTTCTACAGTCGACTATGGCATAGCTAGAATGAAGCCACTCTATGCTGAGAATGACATCAAAATCAGTCATCTCTAATTAGACTAAATTTGCTGAAGTGACTTTCTAAAATATCATAATCAGGTAGTTCCTGTATTCCCGCTAGGCTATGATGGTTTTGCCCACTGGGGTAAAGACTGAGAAGGGCTCTGCTAAAATTTTAGGACTTATTCCGAAATCAACTGCTATATAGGGAGTAACAAAAGACAAAGAAGCTCTTGGATCTAGCAAAGCATAAACATGTACATGAAAGATCTATAATGTACCAGTAACTATATCAGGAGAATTTTCCTCATCTTGTCAGGTATGAAGAGCATATAGTTTATTTGGGCGCTGCCCACTAGTAGCACTGGTGGTGGCACCCTACTGATTCGGGCGACTGGACTGAGCTGAGAAGTAGAGATGACTCTGATAACCTGATTGAGGGCAGTCTCTGACACTATGGCCTAGATTTCCCCACTCGAAATAGACATCACTGCCAGCTTTGCAAGCACCATTGTGGTTCTTACCATAAGTCTGACAAAGGGGATTAGTTCGGGCATTGTTGACACTATCCTGAGACTTAGAGCCTGGCACTCTATCTTTGAACTTATGAGCTGGAGCACTAGCTGAAGAAGGATATAAAACTGATGACTTAGGACAAAATAGAGAACAATTTTCTCCTTTTGATTTAGGTTGATTAAAATTGAAGCTACCTATCCTAGCTTTCTTATTCTGCTTTTCCCTCTACCTAATCTTTTGCTCGTCTATCTGCTGAGCATGGTTCATAAGCCTGGCTAAAGTCAAGTCATTATTTAGCATGGAGGATCAGCATTCATTAACCACGCTATCATTTACCCCTGAAATGAACTTACTCATATTGGCTCTGTCGTCTGCAACTACATGAGGGGCATATCTGGCTAATTGAGTAACCTTTAGAGAATACTCTTTCACCATCATATTTCCCTTCCTGAGGTTGATGAATTCTAGAACCTTAGCCTCTCTAAGCTCTTGGGGAAAGAATCTGTGTACGAATGCAGTGACAAACTCCTCCCATTCTATAGGACCTATATCATCTAACCTTTCTATCTTCCACTATTTGAACCAAGTATGAGCCATATCCTGCAACTGGTATGCGACTAACTCAGCACTCTCAACAGTAGTCACCCCCATGATTTCTGTCACTTTCTGAACTTGATCAATGAATTCTTAAGGGTCTTCATCTACTTTACACCCGTGGAAGGATGAAGGATTCACTCGGGTGAAGTTCCGAATCCAAGCTGCAGTTGAGTTGGCCACTGGGTTGACCGAAATGACAGCTGATCACTCATTATGGGCAGCTACTGACTGAGCAAGAGTGGTAAATGCGATTTGAAACTCTGCATGAGAAACATGATCGCCCAAAGGTTTTTTGGGCTGAGGGGCTGACTGACTTCTTCTCTTATGAGGCATATTCTGAAATAAAGAGGAGAAGTGGATTAAACGGAGAGATTGAATTGTGATTATGCTCACTGGCACGACATGAATACTAAAAGAAGGGAAATTATTCGTAAACATCTCATAGCCTCTTGAACATAAATATAGCGTACAACATACCTATGCACAAGACTCTACAAGATGTGGCTTTCAGACTTCCTAGGACTCTATTGAACCTTAGGCTCTGATAACAAGTTTGTAACACCCCAATTTGTTGAACCAAAATGCTACACAGTGCTCATGGCCCTAAAGGACCACAAGCTAACCCATGACTGATATTTATACCTGTATACTGCATAAAATACTGAATAATATGGAAATATGCACTTAAAAGCCATAAGGTTTGATACTGAACATAACATAGATGAGATATCATCTGTGGGGTAATACAATACCCAAAACAAACCTATAAATACGAAATTCTGAAGCATAATAGTCTGCATCTAGTCTGAAAGCCTCTACTATTTGAATAATTTGAATAAGGAGTTGATTGGATATGTACCAAACTAACTCTAAATAATAACTAATCAATGAAATAGTGGAGAAATAATCATGTCCTTGAAGGATGAGGACTCACTTCTATTCTGATTGCTGAGACTGGAATCTACTGCTGATTTAGAACTCGTGTCTCTGAACCTATAGTGTAACAGAAAAAAGAAAGCACCAAAGCGCAAATGCGTCAGTACAATAGAATGTACTGAGTATACATGTGAGGTAGGCTAATTCAAGGGTTAACATACATGAATAATGCAAGCTGACTGTCTAACATGAATGCGAGAATGCATATATAAATACGTAGCTATAACTAACACTATGATATCGTGATTACTGAATCTAAATACTGATGACATGACATACTAATAACTAATATGTAACTGATAACATAAATAGCTGTATTTGAATATAACTGATAACATGAGTAACTATATCTGACAATCTTGAATTTGATGGAACTATTTGAGTTCCTTACTATCTCTGAGTCGACTGTATCTAACAGTCGTAAATCTAAAGAACTATCTGAGTTATTTTACTGAGACTGGTACTAAAACTGTGGGAGGTAGTATTTAACCGACATACCCCTGATACGCTATTATGGCTGAGTTGGGGTTCAATCTGTAACCCCATTTGGAAGGGTGTCAATACCGCAGCACTAGTAAGGATAAGCTATGGGCGACCCTTATCTGATAGTGTGCCCCCAAAAAATGGTAGGGATCTTATCTGACAGTGCTTATCCACCTCATCGGACAGTGTTGATGTCTCAATCTATGCCGGCTACATAGTTCTAGAATGCAAGGATGACTTGTAAAGATCACACCCTCATCTGATAGTATGTGTTCCCATCCTTGGGTTAACTCGGTGCTAATTCCTACTCTCATCTGAATGGACACTGAATATGATTTACCAAACTGAACATGAGCTGAGTTACTAAATTCCATTGACTGACGAAATCTACTGATATCTGACAACTGACTGAGTCATGAGATCATGGAGATTTTTCCTGAGTCATAAGACTAACTGAAGTCTAAGGATTCATAGCTTGACTGAGAGTATCATGAAAACATGACATGGATCTAGGTACACATCTAATGTTTCGGGTACAAGTACCCCCAGGACTCGATGGAAGGAAACTGACAAAGCATGACTTACTTGAATACATAATAATCATCATTATAGATTTACTAAAACATTTCATCAAACATGTGATAGGTATAAGCTTGTAGGTACATAGGGATTTCATGATATCATGCTAATTAGACACTTTCCCTTCATCTATGCATTCAACCAAACACATAGTAGGCATAGAATGTGTAAACAATATCATCTAACAATTAACGGTCGTGATTCAATTCCAATTTAATCATTCAAGGGTTTAGTCCTAGGGTTTCATGAATCTATACCATTACAAATCAACCCATATGGAATTTAACACTCATTCATGGAATACAATTCAATTACTCATTATCAACATGAAAAAAAGCAGCCCAATCATGAACTTCATAAGAAAATCCATAACTTGAATTTAGAGAAGGGCTTCATGGGCTTCATGGACGAAAGGAGTTCGTGAATGAACACTATGCATACCTTAGTTCGTGATTTCGTAAAGATTGACGGAGAAAATTTCTTGTAATTGGATCTTCTATGAAAACCCAAGCTTGTTCTTGAGAGGTTTTTGAGAAAAGAGAGTGTATTTTGGCTGAAGAATAGCTAAATCATGTGTTATTGGGTTTAAATAGGGGTAGGAAATTAACCCTTTTAATCCTGGATGCATCATTTAATTTTAGTAAAATTTTCCTAAACTAGAACCCTAGCGCGATGCGGTATTATCGCCCCATTTCATTGGAATTTGACAATTGGGAAATTGAGTGATGGCATAATGCAGAGCCATCGCGTTGCCCCTTCCTTCGTGACCAAGAACTTTGGTGCGACGTGGGGGAAATCACGCTGAGACACTGGAAAAAGGACAATTTTGAATTTGAGTACTGGAGAGACATGCCATAATCGCAAACACATACTGCAAATTGCCAAATTCCATTTCCTCTTGTGGCATGCCGCACCATAGACTAATATGGCGCTATTTTACGATGGAAACTTGAAATAGCCATAACTTCTTACCCTGTTATCGGATTTAAGCGAATCATATATCGATGGAAAGCTTATTGAATTTTCCACATGACAAAAAGTGAAAATCTTGAAAATTCCTCATGGAATAATCATCATTTAATTTAGAATCTAATACGAGACACTCTCAGGATGAAATTTTCTAGAAAAAGTACAGTGTATTATGATATCTCCCCCTTGAGAACATTCGTCCTTGAATAAGACTGATTGAGAGGGGAGAAAAGACAACTAACGTACATACTGAACATGAATAACTGGATCATGATCTCATGACTGACATGACTGACAAGCTGAATATGCATATCTGATGCAAGTGTAACTTATTCATGAATGTATGATTGAGTTATCTGAAGAACCAAGTTTCTCACAATGAGAATGCATGTATGATGGATAATTACATTACTGAACTAATACTTGAGTCCATGAATGGATATGCAATGGTACTTGATACCAACTTTATAATAGGAACATGAGCATGAAACAACATACCAAGTTTGTGATGAACACTGAACATTAAATTGTGTAAGCTTAAGGAGAACTATTACCTTGATTTGAATTTAAGTTGGCAGAGAAGATGTGAGGATACTTAGTATGCATGTCTTCTTATGCTTCCTAAGTATCTCCCTCGACGGACTGATTTCTCCAATGAACTTTAACTAGAGGGACTTCTTTGTTCCTCAATCTATGAGTCTGATAATCTAAGATTTCAACTGGAATCTCTTTATAAGAGAGTGTTCTTAACATCAATACTCTAAATAGGGACTATCACTAATGGGTCACCTATGCACTTCTTGAGGAAAGAGACATGGAAGTCTGGATGAATGAGGCTAGATCTGAAGGCAATTCAAACTAGTAGGCTACCTTGCCGAATCGACTGAGAATCTTGAAGGGACCGATGATCAGGGATTGAGTTTCCCTTTCTTACCGAACTGCTTCACTCCCTTCATGGGAGAGATATTTAGATAGAGATAGTCACCAATCTCAAACTTGAGATCTTTTCTACGAACATCTACATAAGACTTCTGTCAGTTCTGAGCAGCCCGAAGTCTTTCTCTGATCAACTGGACTTTTTCTAAGTCATTGAATACCAAGCCAGGCCCTATGACTGAGGCCTCACTAACTTTGAACTAACCAATTTGTGATCTACATCTCTTACCATAGAGAGCTTAGAATGGAGCTATCCAAATATTGGAATGATAGTTGTTGTTTTATGGAAACTGAATCAAAGGCAAGTGGCCATCCCAACTTCCCTTGAAATTAATTGGACATGTCCTTAGCATATCTTCTAAAGTCTGAATGGTCCTTTCTACTTGACCATCTATCTGGGGATGAAAGGCTGTACTAAGATGAACTTGGGTACCAAGACCCTTTTGGAATGCTTTCTAAAAGTGAGAGGTGAACTAGGTACCTCTGTCTGAGATAATAGACAATGGAATACCATGCAATCTGACCAACTCCTTGGTATAGAGTTTGGCGAATCCTGGGCTGAATAATAGGTATGAACTAGAAGAAAATGAGCTGCTTTGGTCATTCTATCTAAAATGATCCAGATTGAATCATTCTAATGATGAGTTCGAGGCAAACCCATCACAAAGTCTATGTTCACAACTTCCCACTTCCAAGTAGGAATACTGAACTCCTGTATGGACCTACTAGGCTTCTGATGCTCTATCTTAACTTGCTGACATACAGAACACTTAGCCATAAACTCTGCAACATCTCTTTTCATCCCACTCCACCAATAGATCTCTCGCAAGTCACAGTACATCTTTGTGGACCCTGGATAAATAGAGTAATGCGCATCATGCACTTCTGTAAAAATTCGCTGTCTTAAGTTATCTACACCTGGAACACAGAGACAACCCTGATATTGAAGGAAACTATCTCCCCCTTGGGAGAAAACCTATACATTCTGATCCTGAACTGACTCTTTCAATTTGACAAAGCTGGGATCTCTATCTTGCTTTTCTTTGACCTCAGAAACTAGAGATGATTCTGAACTACTCTTAACCCATATATCACCCACTTTTGTATCGACTAAGCGGACGCCTAGTCTAGTAAGATGATGTACTTCATGAGCTAACTTCTTCTTACTATCCTCAACATCAGAAATACTACCCATGGATAGTCTACTGAGAGCATCATACACTATGTTGGCCTTGCTCGAATGATAGAGGACACTCATGTCATAATATTTCAAGAGCTCTAACCACCTTCTCTGACGAAGATTGAGATATTTCTGAGAAAAGATGTACTGAAGACTCTTATGATCTGTGAACACATCTACATGAACACTGTATAGATAATGCCTTCAAATCTTTAAGGAAAATACTACGGTTTCTAACTTAAGATCATGCGTTGGGTAATTCTTCTCATAGGGCTTAATCTATCTGGAGGCGTAGGCTATGACCTTACCATGATGCATAAGGACAGAACCCAAACCAACTCTAGATGCATCACAATACATTACGAACCCATCTGGACCATCTGGAAGAGTTAAAACTGGAGCTGAGGTGAGTCTAGCCTTTAACTCCAGAAAACTCTTACCACAAAGATTTGACCACTAAAACTTGAATTTCCTCTAAGTCAATCTGGACATAAGGGATGCAATAAAAGAAAATCCCTCAAAAAATCACCTATATTAGTTAGCCAAATCCAAGAAAATCCTGATATCTGATAGAGAGATAGGTCTTGGCTAGTTTCTTACTACTTTGGTTTTTTAAAGATCGACTTTAATGCCATCACCGAAAATGACATGACCAAGGAATGCTACTAACCTTAGCCAAAATTCTCACTTACTGAATTTGGAAAATAGCTGATGATCTCTAAGAGTTTAGAGTAATATCCTGAGATGGTCTGCATGATCACGCTCAGTGCGGGAATAGACTAGAATATCATATATAAAGACTATGATGAACATGTCCAAATACTGCTTGAACACACGATTCATCAAGTCTATAAAAGCTGTTGCGGCATTGGTAAGACCAAATGACATGACTAAGAATTCAAAGTGACCATACCAAGTACGAAAAACTATTTTCAGAATGTCAGTTTCTCTAACTCGGAGCTGATGATAGCCAGATCTGAGGAATATCTTAGAAAAATAGATGACGCCCTGAAGTTGGTCAAAAAAGTCATAGATTCTGGGAAGAGGATACTTGTTCTTGACCATGAACTTATTGAGTTGACGGTAATCAATGTACATTCTAAGAGAACCATCTTTCTTGCGCACGAATAAGACTGGTGCACCTCACGGGAAAATGTTGGGTCTGATGAATCCCTTATCTAAGAGATCCTTCAACTATTTTTTCAATTCTCTGATTTTTGCTGGTGCCATTCTGTATGGTGGAATAAATATAGGCTGAGTGTCTGGAAGAAGATCAATACTAAAGTATATTTCCCTTTCAGGAGGAATTCCTGGAAGATCTTCGGGGAAGACATCTGAATATTCATTTACAACTGAAACTGATTCAAGACTAGGTGTCTTGGAACTAGAATCTCTAACATGAACAAGATGGTAAACACATCCCTTAGATATCATTTTCCTTGCCCGAAGGTAGAAAATAAGCTGGCCCCCAAAAGCGAATACACTACCCTTCCACAGAAGGACGGGTTCATTTGGAAACTGGAACTAGACTATTTTATTTTTGCATCGAACTATGGCATAGTAGGAATGAAGCCAATCCATGTTGAGAATGACATCAAAATAAGTCATCTCTAATTCAACTAAGTCTGCTGAAGTGACTTTCTTAAATATCATAATTGGGAAGTTCTTGTATACCCACTGGGCTATGGTGGTTTTGCCTACTGCAGTAGAGACTGAGAAGGGCTCTGTTAGAATTTTGGTACTGATTCCAAAATCAACTGCTATATAGGGAGTAACAAAAGACAAAGAAGCTCTTGGATCTAGCAAAGTGTAAACATGCACATGAAAGATCTGTAATGTACCAATAACTATATCAGGAGAGTTTTCCTAATCTTGTTGGGTCTGAAGAGCATATAGTCTATTTGGGCATTGCCTGCTAGTAGCACTGGTAGTGGCACCCTACTGATTGGGGCGATCAGACTGAGCTGAGGAATGAACATGATTGTGATTACCTAACTGAGGGTAGCCTCTGACTCTATGCCCTGGCTTGCCCTAATTGAAACATATATCGCTACTAGCTCTGTAAATATCCTTGTGGTTCTTACCACAAGTCTTACAAAGGGGATTAGTTCAGGAATTGCTAACACTTCCCTTAGACGTAGAGCCTGGCACTCTATTTCTGAACTTAGGAGCTAGAGCACTAGATGAAGAAGGAGCTAGAACTGATCACTTAGGATGAAACTGAGAATGATTTCCTTCTTCTGATTTAGGCTGACTAAAATTGAATCGACCTGTCCTAGCTTTCTTATTCTGCATTTCCCTTTGCTTAATTTTTTACTCCTCTACCTGCTGAGCATGGGTCATAAGTCTGACTAAATTTATGTCACTATTTAGAATGGCAGATCTGCACTTATTAACCATTCTATCATTTACCCTTGAAGTGAACTTACTAATCTTGGCTCTGCCATCTGCAACCACATGGGGGGTATATCTGGCTAATGGAGTAAACTTTAAAGAATACTCTTTCACCGTTATATTTGCCTGCTTGAGGTTGATAAATTCTAGCACCTCAGCCTCTCTACGCTCTTGGGGAAAGAATCTGTCTAAGAATGCAGTGAAAATATCCTCCCACTCTATAGGACCTACATTTTCTGACCTTTCTGACTTCTACTATTTGAACTAAGTATGAGTCATATCCTACAACTAGTATATGGCTAACTCACCACTCTCAACAGTAGTCACCCCCATGATGCCTGTCACTTTCTGAACTTAATCATTGAATTCCTGAGGGTCTTCGTCTACTTTAGACCCTTGGAAGGATGGAGGATTCATTTGGGTAAAGTCCTCAATCCTAGCTGCAGCTGAGTTGGCCACTAGGTTAGCCGAAATGAAAGATGGTCGCTCATTATGGGAAGCTACTAACTGAGTAGAAGTGGTAAATATGGTCCAGAACTCTAATGAGAAACATGATCGCCCAAAGGTTCTTCAAGTTGAGGGGCTGACTGATTTCTTCTCTTAGGAGGCATATTCTGAAACAAAGATAAAAAACAAATTAGACTAAGAGATTCATTTGTGATTATGCTCACTGGCATGACATGTATACTGAAAGTATGAAAACTGTTCCTAAACATCTTATAGCCTCTTGCACATAAATGTGGTGCGCAACACACCCATGCACAAGACTTTACTAGATATGGCTTTCAGACTTCTTAGGACTCTATTGAACCTTAGGCTCTGATACCAAGTTTGTTACACCTCGATTTCCTAAACTGAAATACTACATGGTGCTCATGACCACGAAGAACCATAAGCTAACCCATGACTGATATTTGTACCTGTATACTTTATAAAATATTAAATAATATAGAAACATGCACTGAAAGGCCATAAGGTTCAATACTAAACATAACATGGATGAGATAGCATCTATGGGGTAATACAATACCTAAAATTAAACTGTAAACACTGAAGTCTGAAACATAATAGTCTGCATTTAGTAAGAAAGCTGCTACTTTTTGAATAATCTAAATAAGGAGTTAATGGGATATGTACCCAACTAACTTCAACTAATAACTAATCAATGAAATAATGGAAAAATATTCATGTCCTTAAAAGATGAGGACTCACTTCTATTCTGACTGCTGAGACTGGAATCTAATGCTGATCTGGAACTCGAGTCTCTGAACCTATGATGTAACATAAAAACAAAGCATCATAGCATAAATGCGTTAGTACAATGGAATGTACCGAGTATACATGTGAGGTAGGCTAATGCAAGGGTTCACATGCATGAATAATGCTAGCTGACTGTCTAACATGAATGCGAGAATGTATACATAAATACATAATTGTAACTGACACTGTGATATTATGATTACTGAATCTGAATATTAATGACATGACATACTAATAAGTGATATAACTGATAGCATAAGTAGTTGTATCTGAATGTAACTGATAACATGGGTGACTGTATCTGACAGGCCTGAATCTGATGGAACTATCTGAGTTCCTTACTGTATATGAGTTGACTATATCTAATAGTCTTGAATTTGAAGAACTATCTGAGTACTTTTACTGTAATTGGTACTAAAACTATGGGAGGTAGTATTTAACCGACATGCCCCTGATTCACCATTATGGCTGAGTCAGGGTCTAATTTGTAACCCCAATTAGAAGGGTAGCAATATCGCGCCACTATAAGGATAAGCTGTGGGCGATCCTTATCTGACTGTGTCCCCAAAAGAGAATGGTGGGGAACTTATCTGGCAGTGCTTATTAACCTCATCAACCCTCATCGGATAGTGTTGATATCTTAATTTATGCTGGCTACATAGTTCTGAAATGGAAGGATGACTTTTAAGGATCACACCCTCATCTAATAGTGTGTGTCCCTATCCTTGAGTTTACTCGGTGCTAATTCCTACTCCCATCTAAATAGGCACTGAACATGATTTACTGAACTGAACATGAGCTGAGTTACTAAGTTTCGTTGATTAACATAATACTACTGATATCTGACAACTGACTGAGTCATGACATCATAGAGATTTTTCCTGAGTCATAAGACTATCTAAAGTCTAAGGATTCATATCTTGACTGAGAGTATCATGAATATATGACATGCAAGGTACACAACTAATGTTTTGGGTACAAGTACCCCCAGGACTCGATGGAAGGAAACTGACAAAGCATGAATTACTTGAATACATAATAATCATCATAATACATTTACTGAAGCATTTCATCAAACATGTGATAGGCATAAGCTTGTACATACATAGGGATTTCATGATATCATGCTAATTAGACACTTTTCTTTCATCTAGTCATTCAACCAAACACATAGTAGGCATAGAATGTGTAAATAATATCATACAATAATTAACTATCGTGATTCAATTCCAATTTAATCATTCAAGGGTTTAGTCCTAGGGTTTCATGAATCTATACCGTTACAAATCAACCCATATGGAATTTAACACTCATTCGTAGAATACAATTTAATTACTCATTATCAACATGAATAAAAGTAGCCCAATCATGAACCTCATAAGAAAATCCATAACTTGAATTTAGAAAATGGATTCTTGGGCTTTATGGATGAAAGAAGTCCATGAATGAACACTATGCATACCTTAGTTTGTGATTTTGTGAAGATTAACAGAGAAACTTTCTTTGAATTGGATATTCTATGAAAACCCTAGCTTGTTCTTGAGAGGTTTTTGAGATAACAGAGTATTTTGGGTGAACAATAGCTAAATCACGTGCTATTGGGTTTAAATAGGGGTAGGAAATTGACCCTTTTAACCCTAGATGTGTCATTTAATTTTAGTAAAATTTTTCCAAACTGAGCTTCTAGAGTGATGCGGTGTTATCATTTTGTGTCACAGGAATTTGACAATTGGGAAACTGAGGGTTGGCATGATACAGAGCTATCGCGTTACCCCTTTCTTCGTGACTTGAAACTTTCGTGCGACGCAGGGGAAATCACGTTGAGACACTGGAAAAAGGACAATTCTAAATTTAAGAGCTGGCGCGATGTGCCATAATTGTGGACACCTACTAAAAATTGCCAAATATCATTTTCTCTTGTGGCGTGATGCGCCACTGACTAATATGGCGCTGTTTTACGACAGAAACTTGAAATAGTCATAACTTCTTACTCGGTTATCGTATTTAAGCGAATGATATATCAATGGAAAGCTTATTGAATTTTCCATATGATAAAAAGTGAAAATCTTGAAAATTCATCATGGAATAATCATCATTCAATTTAGAATATTATACTAGACATTCTTGAGATAAAATTTGCTAGGAAAAGTATGGGGTATTACACCCCCATAGGTGCCTCTCAATATTATCTTATATATGGAAAAGAATATTATTTATCAATTGAACTTGAGAATTAGGCACTATGAGTGTTGAAAAAGCTAAATTTTGAGCGATGTGATACATCATACTTGAGGTTAAGCAAGGTAAATGAGTTAGATAAATTCCAACTCCATGTATATGGGAGCTCGTCTATATACAAGGAAAGAATGATGTTGTATCATAACAAGAAAAAATGATAAAAAGTATTTGAACCCGGTGAATTGGTCTTGTTATATAATTTAAGATTACGCTTGTTTCCTGGAAGCTGAAATCTAGGTCGATTGAACCATTCACTGTGGTTAAGGTATTCCCACAGTGCTTGGGAGCCAATCCAAGGTATACAGATGCTTAGTATGTCCTAGGTATGTTCTCACTTCCCTTTGTTTTGTATTATTTTTGCGCACTTAGGATAGTGCGTAGTTTTTAGTTGGGGTGGGGTGTACCATAGCTGTCACACATTTTTTATTGTGTTTTTTTTATTATCGATCCTGGTATGGTTGTAGAATTGGCATATCTAAGTTATTTTTTGTCGTATTGTGTTATGTTTTTGAGTAATTAAGAGATTTTTAAGTATTTAGGGAAGTAGTCATATTTTTATTAGTTTTTGATACCCCTCCAAATTTTGTGTTATAGATCTCTGTGAATGTATATATGTGTGAACGTTGTGGATATTGGTATAACATTAGGATTAGGGACATGATAATCACATGCTAACAATTACATGAATTGGATAAGCAGAAGTTTATAATATTGACTTTATGCCATGTGTGTGTGAGATGCTTCTTAGTTCCCTTTGTGTGTCGAACTCAAAATATTTCTGGTTAGTCTTGCCTAGGTTCAAGGATAGTCAGTTATGAAAGGGTCATAGGTTGTTTTTGATTTTAGTCCAGTTTTAGCCTAAATAAGCTTCCCAATGTGAAATAGTATCCTTTGATCCATGTTTTGATCCTTAAAACCTATTTTTATTATTTTACTTATTCACCTTCCCTTTTTTATTATAATAAACCTATTTCGCCCTGGTCCTCCTAGGATATTGTACACCTCAATTTAGGTAAATCACCTATGTTGAGGGTGTTTATCATAGGGGTACGTGATGTAAAGTTGGTTTAAAGAAGGATAAAGTAAGAAAAAAGTTATCAGGGATGGGTTTGGTTGAAAAGAAAAGAAAAAAAATGAAAAGAAAAATTGTTAAAAATATAAAGGAGAGAATAAAAGACCACACCTATCCTGAATGTGCAATAAAGAACAAAAAGGGAGAAATAACGGTGGAATGAAAAGAAAACGAGCAACTAAGTAAGACCCTAAGGTAGTGTAGTACCAAGGAGGCTTAGTCACTTGATATATCCATATGTACAATACAATCCCTCCAAGCCAACATTACAAGTCTAGAAAAGTCCTATAGTGATCCTAATTTGACTGTTTAAATGCTAAGGTAAAGAAAATAAGGGCACACCTATGGTATTTGATGCACATTGATTTGAACTTCTCTTTTGAGTGTGAGTATCTCTCTAATGTCCCTGCATTGACATGCATTATCTTATATAAGTTATTAGGACTTCTTTGTTATGGGGGTACTTGAGTCATATAGCTAGCTATTTGCTTGTTTTGGGAAGTGTAACTTATACATATACATGGTTGTCTGTTGCTAATGTAATGCCATACCTTGATTCCACTATGTCACATTGTTATGATTTATACTTATACACAGTTGGTTTGGAAAAATAAGATTGGAGGGGGTGTTGTGATTTGAGCTTAAAGTGTTGATTTACTGCCTTGAATAACTTAGATTCTCCTAGTTAAGCATCATATTTTGTTTTATTTTATTTTGTTGTGTTTTGCTTCCTGAGGACATGCAAATGTTCAAAGTTTAGGGTGTTGATGTGCTATAGAAATAAAGCACTTTTAATGCTTAAAACCATAAAAATATGTAAGTTTCAGAGATTGTTTTGTTAGATATGATGTTTTTTGGGTATGTTTTGCAGGAAAGTAGGTTTTGGATACTATGTTCGTGAAAAAGAGGAAAAAGATGTTTTGGCTACTTATGTGAGCAACAATGGGTGTTCTTGACACTTCTCAAATTTTTCATGACCAAAACATGTGCGAGAATTGAAGAAGCTAAAAGAAATTAACTTCCTGTAACGACCCAAAATCGCCTCCCGGGATGTCTCACGATGCTTAAGGCTAAAAGTTGCCCCAAGATAACCCTTTGAGCCAATTTCTACTAATAACACTCATTTCAAGATAAAATAATTCAAACACTAACATATTCATATCATATGAAGGGAGATATAGAGAAAATACTCGGTCAAAACAACCATAATACTGGAATTCTCAACACAATCACAATCTGATAACTAGTCTGACAAAGCCTCTACTAATCCATGAACTAGAGAGCCACTGGGATAGGTCCCAAACTGACTTGAAATGAACTGAAAGTAAAAACATAGTCTCTCAAATGCGGAAATGTTTGAAGATAGGTCCTCAAACCATGAGGACTCACCACTGTAGGAATGTAGACAGAGGTACTCGAAAGTCACTAACAAGGCTGGAACTGAGCACCTGAACCTATATTATAAGACAATATAGCACATAGACGTATATCTGAATCAGCACTTGGGAATGTACTGAGTATGTGGGGGTGCATGAATTTATATAAAACAACATCAATACTTTTTAATCAAATCATTCATGCAATAAGTAATGCCTCACATGACTCGAATAAGTATAAAATGTAAAGCTCATGAATCATGTAGAATAGAGCATGTAACACAAATCTCGTGAGATATCATAGTTTAACTTTGAAATCTGTAATCTTCTGTTATTCTCATTACCCATAGGCTAAAGGAAACTTTAAATAATACTTTCAACTCATTCATATGTCTCATGGAGGGTAAAGCTTCTTTAATGCTCAAGAACTCATAACTCTTTTGAACTCAAGTACTTGGAATTCAGAATCATAAAACTTTGAAACATACTTGAAGGAATTTCATTCACTTTAGGAAAATATCTCGTTTCAAGCTTTAGAGAAAATTACTTATATCAAGGGAAAATACTTTAGTCTTAGGGAGAAAATCTGCAACTTTACTATTAGAAAAATAACTTGTATCATGGGAGTCTCTCTTAACTGACATAAACCATGCGAGCTACATGGAGTCCATAATTTTGTCCTCCTAAAAAATGACCCTACATTAGGAGGAGCGTCATACTCTTGCCGGGGAGTATAACCTTAATTCAGTGATAACTTATCTAGGCCTCGGGCCCAATATCTCGGCCTTAGGTCCAAAATCTCAAACCACGGTGGCACGTAGTTCTAGGTAGGAAACCATACAAACTTACCAAACTTGGTGCTAAATACTACTCCCTTTAGTTTATCTCGCTTGTCTCATGGAAATCCACTTTAAAATAATCTCATGGTTCATCAAGAAACCAATAATCAAATCCATAATCTCATGTAGTGAAGTGGATTTCAAAACTCCATGACCATTAGGTCAAAACAATTCTCAATAACCTCAGAATAATCAAATCATGGGTGCTTATAGCATAAGAGTTCATAAAATTGCAAATCTCAAGTTGGTCTCAATAACCCATAGTTAAATCTCAAGTTAAAACTCATCAAAAGCATAATAGATAGCATATACATTCATAACTCATGTAGAAATCTGGAAATTTCAGTAATTTGTCTCAAAATCTCAACATACTCATATACTTCAATATCTCAAACATTTCAACTATTAATTTCTCAAGGATTAAAATCACAGGGTATAGACCCAACTGCAATTTCTCAAGAAAAGATGTGAAATTCATGCCATTAGACTCTCAATTCATGGGAAACATCCAAATATTGCATTCAATAATAATGGGTGAAAAACCCTAATTCAATTTCATGTAAAATCTCATAGATTGCAGAAAATCATAGTTTAAATAATCCTTTAGGCAGAAGGATGAAAAGATTACCCTTGTTCAAAACTCCACATACCTTAGATTATGAAATTGGATGCACGATCTTGCTCTAAACTCTTCTTCTTACTCTTGAGAGAGAGTTCTTTCAACATTTGAACTTGGGGAACACAAATCTCAACTCCATTTATAGAATCCATGGTGAGTTCTTCGATTTCTTGGAGAAGGGTATTAGATTTGATCTTGAGGGAGAAACCCAAGCCTTTGAATATTTTCAGAGATAATAAGGCTATCAAGTTCGTTTGGAATATAGATGAGGGTTAAAAGGGAAAAGACCCAAAATCCCCTTTTAAAAATGACTTAAAAATACTGAACGGGGGCTACATTGGTTAAAGCGACGGTCCATCGCTAGCCTAACAGTCCGTCGGGTTATCCGTCGCACACTGGTAATAAAAGAACATACTACCTCAATATGATGGTCAAAGCGAAGGTCTGTCGCTCAGCCTGACAGACCATCGGATCGTCCGTCACACATTGACCAGGATGAGGCCACAATGCCTTAGCACGATGGTCCCAGCCACAGTTCATCGCAGCCTTTATGGTCCATCATTTTGGCTGTCGCACTTCAGCTAGAAAAGGGAGTTACTGCCTTGGTTATGATGGGTCAAGTGTCCCGGGCGGTTCCGATAACTCTCAGTAAAACAATCATAACTTCTCACCCCGATACCGGATTTTGTCAAAATTGGTATTATTGGAAAGCTAATTCAATTCTCTTAATGACAAAAAGTCAAATTTAAGGAAATTCTACATGGTTTAAACATCCATCACTTGGGAAGTCACTTCTCAATCTTTTAGGGCCGAAATTACACTTTGCTTGACACGCTCTAAGGCTCAGACTACCAGGGAACTTTGTGAGGTCTTACAATATCTCCCCTGTGGAAACATTCATCCTCGAGTGTTGCTAGTTAGTCTAGGGACACAGCAAAACAGAGTACACAGCTGAAGAAAGTTGCTAAAATGGGTTCAAAATCTCTCTAAACTCTCGAATGCCTCACAAATTGCAAGAACTCACGCAAGAACAGATACATATAGCTGAACTTTAGATTATTATGGATGAATTAAGGAAGAATAATACCTTCAGATTGATCTAAACTAGCAGAGAAGAGGTGTGGGTACTTGACTTGCATGTCTGCTCCTGCCTCCCAAGTAGCACCCTCAACTTATTCGTTCCGCCATAAAACTTTGACTAAGGGAACCTCTTTGTTCCTCAGCCTACATTTATGAAAATCTAGGATCTCAACAGGAATCTCATTGAATGAAAGACTTTTCTAAATATCAGCACTCTCTAAGGGATTTACTACAACAGAATCACAAATATGCTTTTTAAGCATGGAGACATGAAAAACAGGATGAACGTCTGACAACTCCACCAGCAACTCAACCTCATAGGCTAATTTCCCAACACGGCTCAAAACTCTATACAGGCTAACATAATGGGGACTAAGCTTTCCCTTTTACCAAAACTCTTCACCCCTTTCATGGGCAAAATCTTCAAGTATACCAAATCACCCATCTCAAATCAAGATCTCTTCTCTTCACATCGGCATAAGACTTTTGATGACTATGAGCTGTCTTCAACATTTCCCTAATAAATTTAACTTACTCTATTGCTTCAAATACTTCATCAGGCCCAATCATGGCAGCTCTTCAGACTTCAAACCAACCTATGGGTGATCTACATCTCTTACCATACAAGGCCTCAAATGGTGCCATCCCGATGCTAGAATGGTACTATTGTTGTAGGTAAATTTTATCAATGGAAAATGCTCATCCCAACTACCTTTGAAATAAAGAGCACACGCCTTCAACATGTCTTCCATGGTTTGAATGGTCCTCTCAATCTTACCATCTGTCTGCGGATGAAAAGTGGAACTCAAAATAACTTGGGTACCAAGACCCTACTAAAATGCCCTCCAAAACTGAGAAGTAAATTAAGTACCCCTATCCGAAATGATGGATGAAGGAACTCCGTGCAGCCTGACTAACTCCTGAATATATAATCTAGCATAATACTCAGTTGTATAAAATGTGTGCATGGGAAAAAATGCGTGGACTTAGTCAGCCTATCCATTACAACCCAAATAGAATCATGATGGTGACGCAAAAGGGGTAACCCAGTCACGAAGTCCATATTCACCACCTCCCACTTCCAAGTGGGTATACTAAACTTTTGTATCACACCACCAGGATTTTGGTGCTCTACCTTAACCTGTTAGTATGTTGGACACTTTGCTACAAACCCAGTTAAATCCTTCTTCATACTATTCCACCAAAAGATTTCCCGCAAGTCACGTTACATCTTGGTAGTGCCGGGATAAATGGAATACCGTGAGCCATGTGCTTCAGCCATAATCCTCTACCTCAGATCATCAACACATAGGACATACAATCTACCCTACAATCTTAACATGCCATCTCCCCCTTGGGAGAAAACCTCTACCTTTTGGTCCTTAACTGATTCCTTCAGTCTGACCACACTAGGATCTCTGTATTGCTTCTCCTTCACTTCTGAAACTAGAGAGGATTCGGAACTACTCTGCACCAAAGTACTTCCCTTAGCTGAATCAAGCAACCTAACACCCAATCTAGCCAAATAATGCATATCACGAGCTAACTCTTTCTTACCTTCCTCTATAAGGGCAACACTACCCATAGACAATCTGCTAAGGGCATCTGCCACTACATTGTCCTTGACCAGGTGATACAACATACTTATATCATAGTATTTTAACAACTCTAACCACATCCTCTGCCTAAGATTCAACTCCCTCTAAGTAAACACATACTGCAGGCTCTTATGATCAGTAAACATATCAACATGAACACCATAAAGATAGTGTCTCCAAATTTTCAATGCAAAGACCAGAGCAGCTAACTCAAGATCATAGGTTGGATAATTCTTCTCATGTGGCTTTAACTGTCTAGAGGCATAATATATAACATTACCATTTTGCATTAACACATAACCCAAACCAATTCTAGAGGCATCACAATACACCATAAAACCATCTGTACCATCAGGCCAAGTTAACACTAGGGCTGAAGTAAGTTGATTCTTCAACTCTTAAAAACTCTTCATACAGAAATCTGACCACTGAAACTAAACTTTTTTTTAAGTAAGATAGGTCATGGGAGACACAATAGAAGAGAAACTTTCAACAAAATGGTAGTAGTAACCTGATCGACCCAAGAAACTTCTAATGTCAGATGGAGAGATAGGTCCAATTTCTTACAGCTTCTGTCTTTTGGGGATCAAATCTAATACCTTCAGCTGAAATAATGACCCAGAAAGGCCACAGAGCTTAGCCAAAATTCAAACTTACTGAATTGAACGAACAACTGGTGATCTCTAAGAGTTTGCAAGACAATTCTAAGGTGATTTGCATGGTCATTCTCATTATGGGAGTATACAAGGATGTCATCTATGAAGATAATGAAAAACATATCAAGATATGGCTTGAACAATCAATTCATGAGGTTAAGGATGTTGGGGCATTGGTTAGCCCAAAAGACATGACTAGAAATTCAAAGTGACCATAGTGGGTTTGGAAGGTTGTCTTTGGATTATCACATTCCCTCACTTTAAGTTGATGATAGCTGGATCTAAGGTCTATCTTGGAGAAATAACTTGCACCTTGCAACTGATCAAATAGGTCATCAATTCTTGAAAGAGGATACTTATTAACTGTGACCTTGTTAAGCTAACGATAGTTAATGGACTTACGCAAAGAACCATCTTTCTTTTGCATGAATAAGATAGGTACACCCCGAAGAGAAATACTGGTCCTAATGAAACCTTTGTATAGAAGATCTTTGAGCTGCTTTTTCAACTCCTTAATCTCTACAAGTGCCATACGGTATGGCAGAATAGAAATTGGTTGAGTATCGAGATGAAGGTCAATCCTTAATTCTATCTCTCTATTGGGTGGTACCCCTGGGAGATCTTCCAGAAAAACATCTAGAAACTCATTAACAATATCGACTAACTGAATAGTTAGAGCCTCGGACTTAGTGTCTTTGACTCTATCTAGGTGTTAGATGCAATCCTTGGATATTAGGTTTCTAGCCTTGAGATAGTAGATAAAATAACTCTTGGGAGATACTAAACTTCCGGACCACTCAAAAGCTAGTTCATTAGGAAACTGAAACTTGACCACATGGGTACAACAGTCTATAGATGCATAACAAGAATGAAGGCAATACATACCTAGAATAAGGTCAAAATCCACCATGTATAACTCTATTAAATCTGCATGTATGACTCTATGAAGAACAGTAACAGGAAAATCTCTATACACTTGTTTAGAAATAACTGGCTCCCCTACTGGTGTAGAAACTAGGATGGGCTCAAAAATCTTTTTGGGACTCATTTTGAAATTCACGGCTACAAGTGGGGTCACATAAGAGAGACTTGACTCAGGGTCCAACAACATATAGACATCAAGGAAAAAGACATAGAGCATACCAGTAACTATATCAGGAGAGTCCTCTTGCTCTTGATAAGATGGTAAGGCATAGAATCTGTTTTGGTGCTGACCACCAGCGGTGCTAGATAAAGTGCCCTGAGTAGGGGCGGGATGGGGTACAAGAGCTGGTGCACTAGTAGCCTATGCCTGAGGTTGGGTATCTCTGTTTCCTTTCCTAGCATAAGGAAAATCTCTACATTTGTGGCCCTACTTTCCACAACCAAAAAAGCTCCTTAAATCTATGAAACACTCACCGGGATAATCCCTACAACACTTAGCACAAGGAGGATAACGGGGCCTATTACCAACACTGTTCTGGGACCTAAACATAAAAGACCTACCCCCTTGCTCCTTTCTGCCTCTACGTATAGGAGCACTAGCTTATAAAGGCGCTGACATAGATGGACATCTTAGAAACTGAGAGCGGTTTCCTCCATGGAACCTAGGATGGCTAAACTCATGCTGCTCAAATCTAGCCCTCTTGTTACCCCTTACTCAATCTCTCTCTTTAATCTTATCTGCCTTTATCTACTGGGCATGTGTCATCAACCTAGCTAGATCCATATCCCTATGTAGTATCACAGTTCTACACTCCTTTAGTAACAACCCAGAAACACCGGTCATGAACTTGCTCATACTAGCCCGAGTGTCAAAAATCCAATCAGGAGCATATTTGGCCAACTGGTTGAACGTCAACCAGTACTTCTTAACAGTCATGGAGCCCTACCTCAAGTTCATAAACTTTTCAATGTTTGAATCTCTCATCTCAAGTGGAAATAACTTGTCCAAGAATGCATCTTGGAATACCTGCCAAGTCATAAAAGCAGTATTATCACCTTTACCCTTCCTCCATGATACAACCCAATCATAAGCAATGTTCTTCAGTCTATAGGATGCCAACTCAAAACTTTCTTCCTTAGAACTACGCATCACCTGCGTGATCTTTCTCACCTCCTTAAGGTACAATTATGGGTCTTTATCTGCCTTAGAACCATAAAACTTTGGCGGATTCATTCGCATAAAATCATAAATCCTAGCCGCAGCTATATCACCTCCCTACTGATTAGTAATTGCAGCCTAGTTATTAGCCCAAACATTAGCGGTGATTGCTTGGGCTAACACCTGAAAGGCCACCCGAAACTCAGCATAAGACACCATCTCATTCAAAGGATCAATAGGTAGAGGTTGCTCATCATCGTTCCTATGGGTATTCGCTCTTTGGAGAGGCATTTTCTGAAATAGAAGAGCATGAATTATTAGATAAGAGGGAAAACTGTAGGCACGATAGAATTCAAAAGAAAGAAAATTTTTTTCCTAAAAATCTTGTAGCCACTTGCTCATAAATGTGGTGCACTATACACTGATGATCAAGACTCTACTTAATACAGCTTGTCAGACTCCCTAGGACTCCTTTAAAAGCTTAGACTTTGCTACCAAGTTTGTAATGACCCAAAATCGCCTCCCGGGATGTCACACGGTGCTTAAGTCTCCAAGTAGCCCCAAGCTAACCCTTTAAGCCTGTTTCTACTAATAACACTTCTTTCAAGATGAAATAATTCAAACACTAACATAGTCATATCATATGAAGGGAGATACGGAGAAAATACTAGATCCAAACAGCCACAATACTGGAATTCTCAACATAATCACAATTTGATAACTAGTCTAACAAAGCCTCTACTAATCCATGAACTAGAGAGCCGTTGGGATAGGTCCCCAACTAACTCAAAATGAACTGAAAGTAAAAACATAGTTTCTCAAATGCGGAAATGTATAAAGATAGGTCCTCGAACCATGAGGATTCACCACTATAGAAATGTACACAGAGGTACTCAGAAGTACTAACGAGGCTGGGACTGAGCACCTGAATCTACATTATAAGACAATGTAGCACATAGACATATATGTGAATCAGCACTTGGGAATGTACTGAGTATGTGGGGGTGCATGCATTTATATAAAAAAACATCAATACTTTTTAATCAAATCATGCATGCAATAAGTAATGACTCACACGGCTCAAATAAGTATAAAATGTAAAGCTCATAAATCATGTAGAATGGAGCATGTAACACAAAACTCATAAATCATCATAGTTTAACTTTGAAATCGGTAATATTCTCTTATTCACATTACCCATAGGCTAAAGGAAACATTAATCAATACTTTCAACTCATTCATATGTTTCATGGAGAGTAAAACTTCATTAATGCTCAAGAATTCATAACTCTTTTGAACTCAAGTACTTAGAATTCGGAATCATAAAACTTTGAAACATTCTTAAAGGAATTTCATTCACTTTAGGAAAATATCTCATTTCAAGATTTAGAGAAAAATACTTATATCAAGGGAAAATACTTTAGTCTTAGGGAGCAAATCTGCAACTTTACTATTAGAAAAATAACTTGTATCAAGGGAGTTTCTCTTACCCGACATAAACCATGTGAGCTACATGTAGTCTAACATTTTGTCCTCCTAAGGAAGAGACCCCACATTGGGGAGGAGCGTCATACTCTTGCCGGGGAGTATAACCTCAATTAAGTAATCACTTATCTTGGCCTCGAGCCTAATATCTCGGCCTTATGCCCAAAATCTTAAACCTATGGTGGCACATACTTCTGGGGTAGGAAACCATAGTAACTTTCCCAACTCGGTGCTAAAAACTACTCTCTTTACTTTATCTTACTCATCTCATAGAAATCCACTTTAAAATAATCTCATGGTTCATCAAGAACCCAATAATCAAATCTATAATTTCATGTAGTGAAGTGCATTTCAAAAATCCATGACCATTAGGTCAAAACATTTCTCAATAATCTCAGAATACTCAAATCATGGGTGCTTACAGCATAAGAGTTCATAAAATTGCAAATCTCAAGTAGGGCTCAATAACCCATAATTAAATCTCAAGTTAAAACTCATCAAAAGCATAATAGATAGCATATAGATTCATAACTCATGTAGAAATTTGGAAATTTCAGTAATTTGTCTCAAAATCTCAACATACTCATATACTTCAATATCTCAAACATTTCAACTATTTATTTCTCAAGGATTAAACCATAGGGTATAGACCTAGCTGTAATTTCTCAAGAAAACATGTGAAAATCATCCCATTAGACTCTCAATTTATGGGAAACATCAAAATATTGCAATTAATAATAATGAGTGAAAAACCCTAATTCAAATTAATGTAAAATCTCTTAGATTGCAGAAAATCATAGTTTAAATAAGCCTTTGGGCACAAGGATGAACGGATTACCCTTGTTCAAAACCCTACAAACCTTTAATTATGAAATTGGATGAATGAGCTTGCTCTAAAATTTTCTTTTTACTCTTGAGAGAGAGTTCTTGGAACCAATGAACTTGGGGAACTCAAATCTAACTCAATTTGTAGAATCCATGGTGAGTTCTTAGATTTTTTAGAGAAGGGTTTTAGATTTGGACTTGAGGAAGAAGCCCTAGCCTTTTATTGTTTTGGGAGATAATGAAGCTATAAAGTTTTTTTGGAATATATCTGAGGGTTAAAAGGGAAAAGACCCCAAATCCTCTTTTAAAAAGGACTTAAAAAGACTGAACGGGAGCTGCGAGGGTCTGTCTCTAGGCTGATGGTCCGTTGGGTCATCCATCGCACACTGGTCAGAAAAGAACATACCTTCTCTATGTGATGGTCGAAGCAACGGTCCATCGCTCAGCCTGACGGTTCGTTGATCGTCTGTCGCACATTGGCCAGGATAAGGCCACACTGCCTTAGCGCGATGGTCCCAGTGACGGTCCATCGCATCCTTGACGGTCCATTATTTTGGTCATCGCACTTGGGCCAAAAAAGGGAGTTACTGCCTTGGTTGTGATGGGCCGAGCAACGATCCTTCGCAGACTCAACGGTCCGTCAGATCATCCATTGCACGTGAGCAGTTCCAACAACTCTTAATAAAAGGATCATAACTTCTCATCCCGATAATAGATTTGGACGAAATTGGTATCATTGGAAAGCTAATTCAATTATCTAAATGAACAAAAAGTCAAATTTAAGAAAATTCTATAGGTTTAAATACAAATCACTTAGGAAATCACTTCTCAATCTTTTAGGGCCGGAACACTTTACTTGACACGATCTAAGGCTCAGACTACGAGGGAACTTTGCGGGGTATTACATTTCCAAAACATGCTAAGCCAATATGCAGAAACATGTAGCACATTTGGCGGCATTTGGGAAAAAATATGTTGGAAGTCCAAATTTCCGAGAGCTAAACTGCCGGAATTTTTTGTCTGAGCACATGCGGTCACTATATGTGCCCTGCCTTAGGATGCAAAGTCCAGGCCTTATGTGGTGACCACATGTAGCCACTGACCCTTTTTTTCCTATTTCATCTGAGCTTTGGTTTTAGGGTTTTCTCATGTGTTATAAATACCACTTATGTGTGTTTTTGTAGAAGTTAATCACTCTTGATACTTATAAACATATTTTGATTCCAAGATTTTTTCTTTGTCTTGGAATTCTCTTATATTGTTTTCATTTGATTAATTAAGTTGCGGTTTTAGGTTTTTACTTCTTATTATTATGATTTCATATTATACTTTCAATATTGGATGTTGTTGATTACTTCACAAGCATGAGCAACTAAATACCCTTAGCTAGGGTTGTGAAAACGTTGTCAAATTGATGAAGGAAGTGGTATTGTTGTTCTGAATTGATACCCATACATGCATTGTATTATCTTCACTTTAATAGTTATCTTAGCCATTACAAAATTTAGGGTCCCATTTAGATTTTTGATACTTACTCCAAAAAAGGTTTAGTGACTAGGAATATATTATGACAACAGTAATTTAGAGTTCAACTGTCGATCCATGCTACTAGGTTTTGTATAAGTAAGATGGTTAGATTTCATCTAATAACTAGAGACTTAAAAGGTAATGGTCAACTGGGATCAAGATAAGGGTTAGTAAGGCAACATCCCGTGACTTAAAAGGTAAAGGGTGAAACCCTTTTTCTCGTCCAAAAGACTGTAGATGGTACATAACTTATCAATTTTGCATACAAGGAATCGGGTTGGTTTAGCAAAACATAATAAGCCTAAAGAGTTGAGAAGAAAAGGGAACACAATCCTAGTGTTCACCTACGACTAATTACAATCGAAGTTTATATTCGACACTTGTTTGATACTGATACTCAAAACCCCTATTTACTTTTGTAGTTCTGCCTGTCAGTTACAACAGTTAAGAGCCGTGATTTCACGTACTCCCTTGGGACTCGACCCCAACCTTTATTGGGTTACTATGATTGGCAGCAACCACATCATTTTTAAAGTGGAGATGTTGCTTGGGCGTCACCAAGGTAGCATAACTGAGGACTGAGATTGGGTTGCTTACTAACGAATTTCAAGTTATCACAATAAAAATGATGAATGTTGTAGGCCCACAAGGTGAATCTCCTAGTCATTTTGAATTTGAGGCTGAGAAGCAAGCTAAGTACCTGGATAGAGAGATGTCAGGTTATTAGGCTAACAACAAAGGTCTTCTCAAGATACTTGTAAAACGATGCAAGTGAATTAAGGTCAAAACTATTATTGGGATAGATATAAGGACAAGAAAAGAAAACGGGATGGTGACTGAAGGAGAAAAGATGACTATATAAAGAATAGTGGTATTTATGTTCCAATTGAGAACTATGATGTTGATCTATAATAGAAGCATTGCTCACTAAGCTCGTGAAGGGCTTAGAAAATAAAGAGATTTTCCTTAAGGAAATTAAGGTACACATATTGGGATAGAGAGATAAAGTAGAATTTTATGCTACAATGATTAAGTAGCTTGATCAACTATTTGTTCAGATGTTGTTTATGTTGAATCACTAAAAATTAGGAACTCATGTGAGCAATATTATCCAGAATCAAAAGAATGACAACCACTATCTAGTCGGCACCACTCAAAGTAGTAAGGCTACTATTAATCCATCTATGCCAGTGGTTTATATGGTAAGGAATAATGGTGTAGATGTTGATGATGCACACAAAACCAAAATTGAAATAATTGTGATAAATGGTGAGACATCATAAAAATGACAGGTGTAGAAAAATAAGCTGAGAAGGATAAAGAAAAGTGTAAGGAGTTTGAGCCAGTATTAAAACCCATTCCATGACTCCTCCTCTTTTTTATTAGATATTGAAGAAGAAAGTGGAAAAAGGTTAATAAAAAAATTCATATCAATGTTGAAAGAATTGTCTATAAATATTCTGCTTGTGCTAGCTTTGGAGCAAATGCCTGGATATGCAGAGTTCATGAAGGATTTGGTTACCAAGAAACAGATAGTAAGTTTTGAGCCTGTTGATAACATGAATCGCGGTAGTGTTATTACTTGTTGATCTTTGGTTGAGAAGAAGGAGAATCTTATAATTTTTACTATTTTATGTTTTACTGGGTCCTTTAATTTTACATGAGGATTCTGTCATTTGGGAGCTAGCATAAGTTTAATGTCATTGGTTTTGTACAAGAAGTTGGGGTTGGGAGCACCCAATCCATATTTAAGAGATTATTTAAGGTTGATCATACTATGAAGAAGTCAGTTTGTATTTTATGTAATATATTAGTAAGGGTGGATTCTTTAATATTTCCAATTGACTTTGTGATCCTTAACCATGACATTGATTTTTAATGTCCCAATTATATTGGGAAGTCCCTTCCTAGACACGGGTAGGGCGGTATTAGTTTATATGGAGAGAGGGAAAATGAAATATAGAATCAATGATAAATAGGTTACATTCAATATTTGTCAATCTATGGGGAACTAGAAGGATATGCAGGTGGTGTTTGTGATTGACACTATTGATGAAAATACATTGATTGCAACTATTGAGGAGAGGCTGGGGTTGAGGCATTAGTGGCAGTAATTATGAATTTTAATAGTGATGTCATCAAGGATTATGATGAAAAGGTGAGCGCTTTCTTTAGTAGAGGTTTTGTTCTTATTCTTATGCTTTAAAGAAGTTAGATCTTAATTTTAAGAACAGAGCGACCCCACCAGCTCGACCATCTATAAAGGAGTCACTGATTTTTGAATTGAAGGCCCTTCCCTCTCATTTGCATTATGCATTCTTGGTGGCCAATTTTACCTTACCAATTATCATTGTTGTAGATTTATTGAATACACAGGTTGAACCTTAATTTTCATATTACATAGGTTTAAAAGGGCTATTAGGTGGACCATTAAAGGTAATGTCAAAATTCTACAAAGAATTTATACTCATAAAATTTAACTTGAATAGGAGTGTATGGCTAGAATCAAGATTCAATTTTGTTTGAATCCACCTATGTAAGAAGTGATAAAGAAAGAGATCGTTAAGTGGTCATATGCGGGTGTGGTTACCCTATTATCAATAGTAAGTGGGTGAGCCTGGTTCATTATATACCAAAGATTGATGGGATCACTATGGTACCTAATATGAAGAATGAGTTAGTCCACATGAGACCAGTGATAAGATAAAGAGTTTGCATGGATTATCAAAAGTTAAATACTTAGATACAGAAGGATCACATTCCTATGCCATTTATGGACCAAAGGTTAGGCCATCTTGCAGGTAGAGTATGGTCTTATTTTCTTGAAGGTTATTCAAGGTCTAATAAAATTTCTATTTCACCCAAGGACCAAGAGAAAACCACTTTCACATGTCTATATGGTATATCTACATTCAAGAGGATGCCTTTCAAAATTTGTAATGCTCCCACCATCTTTCAGCATTGTACGATGTCTATCTTTTCTGATATGGTGGAAGATACTATAGAAGTCTTTATGTATGAATTTTTATTTGTGGGTGAATCATTTGATGATTATTTGTCTTACTTTACTAATGCACTTCAGAGATGTGAGTAGTGCAGCCTAGTTTTTAATTAGGAGAAAGTGTCACTTCATGGTTAAAGAGGAGATCATTCTTTGACACAAAATTTGTAAGGATGGAGGCCAATAAGGAAAAGATTAAGGTGATTGAAAAATTGCCTCCACTAATTTTTGTGTAACGCATTTGAAGTTTCTTGGGTCGTGCAAGATTTTATCGGTGGTTTATGAAAGACTTTTTTAACATTGCAAATAAATTGTGCAAGATTTTAGAGAAGTATATAAAGTTTGTTTTTTATGATGTCTGTCTCAAGGATTTTGAGTTCCTTAAGGAGTGGCTGATCTCTACTTCTATTATTGGGTCTCTGGATAGGACTCTTCCATTTGAGGTGATTTATGAAGCCAAATGTGCTGCCCTAGGAGCTGTCCTAAGAAAAATACGCAATAAGATACTTCATCCCATCTATTCTGCTAGCAAAGCACTCAAACCTGCATAGAAAATTTATACGGTTACTGAATAGGAGTTGCTTGAGGTGGTTTTTGCTTTTGAGAAATTTTGGTCTAATTTTATTGTGATTAAATTCATTTTTGTATGCTGACCATTGAACCTATAGGTACCTTAAGTATAAAAAAATGATAAGACGAGATTGATTTGATGGGTACTATTGTTGTAAAAGTTTGACTTTGAGGTTAAAAACCATAAAGGCACCGAAAACCAGGTTACAAACTAGTTATCCCACCTAGAAGAGAAAGACATGTTTAAATTGGGGAATAAGCTTAAAATTGATGATACTTTTGAAGATAAGTGTATCCTGGTAGCATCACAAGACTTAATACCCTGGTTTGCTAACTTTGCCAATTATTTGGCTAGTGACCTCATCCCAGAAGACTTGTAATTTCAGCACTAAAAATAACTTATGCATGAGGTACACAGGTTCTTTTGGGATTAACCTTATTTTAGGTATGTGCGAATGATGTGGTTCTGAGGTGTATTCTGAATTTGAGATAGTAAGATTCTGGAGGCATGTCATTCGCCTCTAGTTGGGATCACTATAGTAGAACTCGCACTACCTATAAGATTCTGCATTCTGGGTATTACTGGCTGATGATCTACAAAGATGGACATGACTATGCTCGGGCCTCTGATCAATGCTAAAGGTAGTGCAACATCTCTTGAAAATATGAGCTCCCCATGACACCTATTCTTAAGCTTGAGTTATTTGATGTGACGGGTGTTGATTTTTTCAGTCTGTTTGTGAGTTCTCATGGTATAAAGTACATTTTTATAGAAGTCAACTATGTATCTAAGTAGGTGGAAGTAGTTGTGCTTCCAAATAACTAGGGTCGAAGTGTCACATGCTTTTTAAAGATGAACATTTCTCTTTTTCAAATTTCTTCAATCATCTATTCAAGGCCCTACTTGAAAAATATAGTGTGAAACATAAAGTGGTATCACCTTACCATCCACATACAAGTGGGTAGGTTAAGGTCTAATCATGAGATGTAGTCCATTTTGGGATAGACTATGAATGCCAGCAAGACGAATTGGTAATGAAAGCTAGATGATTCACTTTTGGCCTACCATACAACTTATAAAACTCCCATAGTTGTCTCACCTTATCAGCTTATGTACGTCAAGGTATTCCACTTACTGTTTGAACTTGAGCATAAGGCATTATGTGCATAAAAGATACTAAATTTTGAGTGGAGTGATATTGTGCACTTGATGTTGGATAAGATGTATGAATTAGATCAATTTTGCCTTTTTGCATGAGAGAGCTATGCCTTGTATAAAGAGAAGATAAAGTTGTACCACGACAAGAAGATTGAGAAAGAGTATTCTAGCCTAGTGATATGTTCTTATTGTATAATTCAAGACTTCTCTTATTTATAGAAAAGTTGAAGTATAGGTTGTTTGGATTATTCATCATCGTTAGAGTATTTCCACATGGTGCAATTGAGTTTAAACGATAAGGAGATTCCCCATTCAAGATGAACGTGCATCATGTTAATCATTATATGGAAAGTATGGAGAAGTTACAGGTTTGTGAGAGTGTAAGCCTTGGAAAAGTCTAAGTAGCCAAGTCAACCGAGTAGTGTCGCGATGTTAAGTCAGGCGCTTTATAGAAGGTAACCCAAGGGCTTATTGGTGAATTTTCAGTGCCCAACATAGTCGTATCATGTTACAAAGTCAAAATAAAGTTTTTCTTGGGAGGCAACCCAAGGTTTTAGTATTCACTTTGTTTATATTTTTTTAGGTTACAAGAATGGAGGAACACCTAGAGAATGGTAAAAATTACAAAATTTTAGAAAAGTCCATGTAAGTGGACCTATGGCCCTACTTATGGGATTGTAGGTCGAACCTCTGACATGTAAGTTGAGTCGTAGGAATTATAAACAAATTTCTGGTATCTTATCTTATAGGATCCGTATGTAGTACCTAAGCGCTCGTAGGTTTAGGTTGTATAAATTAGAGACCAACAATATGGCATATAACCTATGACCCCTTCCTACGAGGGCATAAGTATTACCTATGGCCATAAGTAGGGCCCGTAGGTATAGTTAATATTTTTTAAATCTGGGTAAGGCCCATACAACCCGACCCAATCCGACACACCAAGCCTATTAAACCCTAGATAAAAATCTCTAATTCCCTAACTTTTCAAATTCAAAACTCCATCTGTAGATAAAACTCCTTAACTTCCATTCATTCCTATTAAAGGCATAACCCACACATAGCCAACACACTTGCACACAATTTTAGAGTAGGGCTATATTCAATTGTTCAACCTCTATTTCCAAAATATTCACTAAAGGTCCAAATTCTTGGTTCAAATTTATTTCAAAATTTGTTCTTGCATTTTGATCTTGAGTTTGCCCTACAATTAACTTAATAATTATGCAATTCTCATTGTTCGTAAAATAATTGGAGCCTAAAATTCATAAAAACTCAGTTTATCCATGATTTTTGGTTTGGGAAGCATGTGATCACAATAAGAATTGGAAGTAGAAGTTGAGTAGTTCAAATATTGTTTGAAATACCTTTGAAACTTGAAGTGATGCTTGTTTTAGTATTTGAAATTGGTTTTACAAAGTTGAAAATTTAATTGTGTTGGATGGGAATTTTTGGAAAAATCTGACTCAGGCTCAAGTACAGCCTACGAAACCTACTTACAAGCTCATAAGTTGTACCTATGAACCCATAGCAAGTCACGTAGGTGCAAAACTCAAAGCCCTAAAGGTTTAGGGCTTTGTTTTGTACCTACGAATAATACCTATGGCTATGTAGGTACTACTTATGACCCGTAAGTAGGGGTCATAGGTAGCCTCTTGCCCAGAATATTAATTTTTCCACTTTTTCCTATCCAATTCTTGTGTTTCAATCACTAAAACCTCTTTTTAAAAGTATAATGGTCTGCAAGGCTATACAAAATAAAAGAGTACACTCTAAATTGTACGATGAGTCTCTTGAGCAAAGAGGATCTAGTTAGTCAGGATAGTACACCTATGGCCCCGCGTCATACTTGGGGTCAGGCACATAGGAAGATTGTAGTCAAGGTAGCTATTCAGTTGGGCTATCATCCCATAATAGTTACCATTGAGATGGGCTCTCAGCCCACACCACCATAGTCACCACAATTAGGGTCCTAGGTTTCACTACGTCATTTTATATGGACTGAGCCTCAAATAAAGTCATCCATGACTTCATCACTACACTCTCCCCAGTCTGAAGAGGAAGAGGTTGAGTCAACTTCTAGTTCTGATGAGGGAGAGGCTAATTTAGATACAGATTCTGCTAAGGAAGAGGATGCAATCGGCTCCCAGTCTACGAAGGGGTCAGAATCTTCATTTGGTTTAGTTGATAGTAAGTTTGCATTAGGTTCAGCTATACCCTAGTTTGATGAGGGTGATGATGTAGCTCAATTTCCTTAAGAGATTTCTTTTTCAACTCAGGGTACTCAGGCTACTGCTTAGAGTACTTAGGAAATAACTTCAACATCTATTGCTCAGGAGTTAGACTCCACACACATCTATGTTGTCCCCCATGCTCGGTTTAATTTAATATGATGTGTAGAGGGTATGTAGAATGTTTATGATACAGACAACACTATTACTAAGCAGGGTAGAATTAAGCGTATTATTATAGAGGAGACCAGAATTGAGATAACCACTTTAACAGGTGCTCTAGACTTCCAGGCTATATTTTAGAGATATCATTGGGTGGATGACCCAAAGTTTAGGTTTTTACTTCCTAAAGATTGTTCAGGATTTTTATGCTTCATATAAAACATTGACTTATTTGATTACTATAGATGAGAAGAGAATACATATCATCCCCTAGTAACTCACACATTAGTTAGAAAGGTTATGGTCGATATTTCAGAGGAGATAACTAGGTGGGTCTTGCTTGAGCCAGATTTTATGGGGCTAGCCACCACCACTGAGTTTAATTTTTGATTGAGACTAGTGAGAAGTAGGTGCACGAAGAGGGATATTGAGCATAGGGTGTAGGGAGTAGACTTGGCTTGAAGGATAGTAGAGTAGATTATAGAGTTGGGTATTGATGTCCCTTGAGTTAGGGGTAAGAGAGAGATTAAAAAACCATCATTGTGCTTTGCAATAGAGTTTTTGTAGATGGCAGTGAGGTATCATTTGAGTCTGACATCTGCAGATAATGTGATCACTTGGAATAAAGCAGTATTGATTAACATCTTGATAGTTGATTTTGACATCAACTTTTCTAGGTGGATTCATGCTAAGATCCATGAGAGAGCATTCAGAGAGTTCACCACCCTTTCCTTCTTATGCTTACTGTAGAGGTTGTATGATACAGCTTGAGTGCTACCTATTTTAGATATTTACTAGTGGAAGGTGACTTGCATGGTAGATATTAGCATTATTAGGGATGCAGCCAACCTAATTGTTCAACATTAAGTACAAACACCTACTCCTTCAAGTACAACCCTTAGTGAGGGGCCTTTTATTTTGTTTGAGCCTGTTGAGAAGTTGAGTATGGGTGTATATATTGATATGGGAAGTTAGAGGTTAAAGCCTACTAATACTTCAGGTTGCGAGGGGGCTGCGACTCTTCAGCACCAGCCTTGGCTTCTACTTAAGCACCAACCGCGGTTTCTACTTCAGCACCAAGCATTGGTTCTACTTTTTCCCACCGACCATCATTTTCTAAGTATGTTAATGTGCCTTTGGAGTTCCTATAGGAGCTAGTCGATCAATAATAGGAGATGAGAGATCTCCAATCATATACAAAGACCTAGTTAGCCATATTTGTTGGTAGATCAGGCCATGGATTCGTACTAATTTTGAGGCTTCTAAGGCAAGAGTTGAGGGCCAGATGATGGCTTCCATAGAGCAATTCATAAGAGAGTTATATTGGTGCATTAAAAGTTTTAAGGCCCGAATAGGACCATATCTTTGGGAGGTCCAAGTGCTTTATTTATTAGGACTATGTGGGGAGGTGGCCGCATTGAGATATGAGATGTATTTATTAGCTGAGATCCATATTCTATTTATCCCTCTGGTGATTCCATCTTTCACGCAGCTATTAGATAAGACCACAACTATGATTTTTAATTTGTTCGCTAAAGATGATGAAGCCATAATTTATGGGGTCAAGAGAGGATGTGAGGTTGAATAGTTGGAGATGAGGAGTATCAGCAGGCCTTGAAAAGGCCGCCATAGATCTGAGAGTTTAGAATGTGATAGATTAGGATAGGCATGCCAAGATGGCAATGGGCACCTCTTCTAGTCATGCACCACCACCACCACCACCTTCTATCAATGAGCCACGTGATGACAGATAGGGGCGAGTCATCTTTGGATGCCTAGGGAATCTCAGGTATATCCCTACACCATTTTGTCATTTAGTTTCTAGTATGAATTGAAAATAGTGCAACATCTTTTAGTTAGGGTTGAGATGTAACACAACAGAGGGTTTTTGTTATCGTGTTTCTTTTTTGCATTTGTTGCTCTATCTTAGTTAAATTGGCATGTTTAGGTTGTGTTTATATTGTTATATATGTTATGTGCTGTTGTTTAATTATATGAAAAATAGGGAATATAAGTGCAGTTAACATGTTTTGTTGTGTTTTTGAATGTTTGAAAAAATGATACCTCTCCTAAAAAATTGTTAACCATGTGATGTCAATATATGTGTGACCTTTTTTTGAATCTTATTATGGAATTAGTATTAGGGATAGTATAATCAAATCATAGAATTGCTTGAAGTGGATAGATAGGAGTAGATAATATATCTCTATACCATGTGTGTGTAAGGCACTTACCTAGTTCCCTTTGTGCATATAATACAGAACTTGCTTGATTAGTCTTACTTAGGTTGTAGGATAGTTGGTTAGGACATGATCATAGGCCATTTTTATATTAGTCCACTCTTAGGCTAAAAGATTGTCCAAATAAGAATAAGTATCCCTTAATTCCTTAGTTGAGACAAAATTGACCTATTTTGTTATTCTCAACTTATGACTTCCCATTTAATTCTAGTGAACTTGTTTTGGCCCTAGTTCCTCCTTGGACTGGGCACCTGAACTCAGAAAAATTGCCTAAGTTAAGGGTGGATATCATAGGGGTGTGTAGTTGAAAATATGTATGAAGACAGGTGTGAATAAGAGAAAATAAAGTAGGGTTGGGTATGGTAGACAAATGTGAGAAAGAAGGAAAAAATAGAAAAGAAAAAGAAAAGGAAAAAAGTGAACAAATGAAAAGCAAGAAGAAAACTACACCCAATCTGAATAATCAATAAACAAGAGAAAGAGATAAATAAAAGAAGAATGGTTAAGTAGTTTACACCAATAAGGTAAGTTTAGTGTCAAGGAGATTAAGTCACTACATCCAAAATACACCATACCTTCCCCCAAGACTACATTAGAAACCAAGAGAAGTCCTATAGTGATCCTAGTCCAACTGTCAGAAAAAACTATGGTATAGGAAATAAGGGGGCACTTTTCAGAGCTATGAGCATATTGATATTGTCCCAACATTGACATGCATTATTACACTATGAGAGTTGGGATATTTTGCTTTGAGGGTACATGGGTAACTTGTTAATTGTTATCTGTTCGGGTAGTGTAAACTGCATATATGCTTGATTTTTTGTTGATAATGTAATTTTATCACTTGATACTATGTGTCATACTATTATACTACAGGGATTTACACAGTGGTTTTAAGTTGGAAATATGAGGGGGTACGAGTTTTGAGCTAAATTGAGTAGACTGTCGCAGGTGCCTTAGGTTTTTTTAGTGAAGAATCCTATTTTCTGGTATGTGTTTATTTTCTTAGGACATACAAACATACTAATTTAAGGGAGTTAATGTGCCATGGTTGCATGGAAATTTAGATGCTTAAAACAAGGAAATTATTCAAGTACTTAGGTCTTTTTATTAGATGAGATATTTTTTATATTGGTTTTGTAGAAAAAAAATCAAAGCAGACAAGGAGCAAAAAGTGATGAAGTGAAATAGTAGGGATACCTATGGGACATAGTTTCTATATACGATCCCATAGATGGACACATAGGTAGTATAAAAGAAGTTTTGAAAGTTGATTATCAAGTCTGAATCCTACAGACCCTACCTATGAGGCATAGTTACTACCTATGGCCCCATAGGTACGCCTCATAGGTAGGGATTCTTAAATCTAAAGATTGCTTTGATTCCAGTGAATCCACCTAGGGCCCGTAGGTACTACCTACGACCCGTAAGTGGGGTGTTATGTTGGTGCTGACCTTATTTTCCTACTTTATTTTGGATAGATTTTCTAGGTTTTCTGATGTAAATATAAATATCCATGGGATGTTTCATTTATAGTTTATGCACTTTTATGCACTTGATATATTTATTACGTTGTTTTGAAGTCTAACATACAATTTTTATCTTGGATTTCTTGTTCATTTTGTTTTTAGGATTTGATATAAAGTTGAGGTTCGTTTCTCATTCTTATTATTTGTGAGATCATTCGTATGCTTTCAATTATGAAGTCTATATGTGTTCTTGCAGTCATGAGTAGGAAAACTCATAACTAAGGATCTGGAAACTCTAATTGATTAACAAAGTAGAGGAAGTACAAAGTCATTCTTTATTGGGATTCTTGCATGTATTGTAGTTTTCTTCACTTTGGTTGATTTCTTAGCAGTTGCAAATGTTATGAACATTCTTTCATTTGATACAAACTTGAGATAGATTTCAGAGCAGAGATAGAAGGTCACAATAGTAATTTGAAGCTACCAACCTTCATCTAATTATCATGACACCGAGAGGAAATAGTTAATCTAAGATCTAGGACAAGAGGTAGTAATGTGAGACTCTGAGACCGAGAGGAGATGAATGAAATTAACCTGAACTATGTTTTAGTAATGGTTAGGTGATACATAACTTTTTAGATACTACATGCAAGGAACAATGATAGTTTGAAGAGCATGATAAGTCTGTGGAGTTAAGAAATTATGGGGAAGACAATCCTAGTGATCATTTCATACTAATAACAATCATATTTGCTAAGCGGCCGATTAATACTTTTTAGGAGGTGCAATTTGGGAGACATCATCTATGTAACATAATTTAGACTGTTTATCTTATTATTAATAGCTTGCCAGGTTCCTTGTCGTGGTCTACATGCAACATTTTAATCAAGACTTTATGATGCCTATATGCGTAGACAAATATGACTATGAAGATATTGTATAGTCAATTGAATAATAAATAATTCGAATTATTTATTTTCTCAACATCTGAAAGTATAAAAGTTGGCTTGATTAAAATTGAGAAAATACATAATTACCTCATGAAGTAAGACTTTTTTCTAAGTAGAAACTTGAACTTTGCGGTGGTCCTATTTCCCCCTTCAACAATTTTGAACTGGTAATATTACAACCATTATCTACCAGCCTCAATTTTTAAATTTAAGTGCTAATCATGCGAAAACCTCATTTTTCTTTTTTTTTCTTTCTCATTTTTTGACTTGGTTTCCTTTCTTACTTCTTAGCATTATAAATTTTGTATTACCCAATCTACTTCAACCCCTATACGTGCTTCTCCTTCATTAACTCCCTTTCCCAAAATTCTTTCCCCCTTTCTTCTTCTTCTACTTCAGTAGCTAACATTCCCTCTATTTTATATAAAAAAAAAGGCTTCTTCTTCAATATTATTATAGAACATGTTTCTGCTTCTTCTTTCATATTCTTTTCTTTTTTGTTTTTATCAAATTCAAATATTTGAGATATCATGAATTAATTTATTACTTTTTATATATAATTTTCTCAAATTTAAAAATAAAGATTTTGAAAAGAATTGATGAATTCCATGAAATTTGTAAGGAGTTGTATCAAATTTTGAATTAATAAATAAATGATGCCTTGAAAAAAATTTTGAAAGTAATAAATTTTACAAAATTATTGTAAATATAAGAAAATTTTTCATATATTAAAGCTAAATATGGTTAAAACAATAATAAGAAAAATTTGATATAGTTGTGAAGAAGTGATGAAATCAAAAGTGAGTTGGGTGATCTTGGGTGTATTTATAGGCCTAAGCACCATAATTTATCCATATTTTAGCTATGTTTAGAGAACAAAGTGCCTAGTTTCTTATGTTTTTACTCTACTTCTATGTAATTGAGCTAACCTATGTGATTAGCATGATTTTAGGTATTAATGAGGTAGATGAAGACATTATGGGACTATGGAATGCGAATGACATATGACACAAGAGAGAGTAGTAATCTGGACCAAATGTGGTGCCTAGAAACTATGTCCAAGAGTAGTTTATCATTTATAATTAGTTTAAGGACTTAGAAGGCAATTATGAGACAAAAGATTATTAAAAGGATTAATGCTGAATTTTTATTCATTATTCATTATTCTGGATTATTCTGAGAGAGGAGAAAGGCGGGTTAGCTTGAGGAGAGAGAGAGAAATGTTTTTCTCTCTTATTTTCAGTATTCGCACACCAAGATCGTCTTTTAATTTTTGGTATGATGAATATATTTATGATGCATTTTATTTTATTCATGAGTAGCTAAGTTTGTTATTTAGGGTTATGGAAGCCTTGTAGTGTACAATCTATTACTTTGGGTTTTGAATTCATTATGCATTGATTTATTTACATCATACTCTCTTCGTTTATTTTGAATTCTCGTGGTTGCAAATATAGAGGATGTGCCTTAAAACACAACTTGTTCGAGAGAAAGGTTGTTTTTCAGAAAAGAGAGTAGTGACAAGAAAATAGGATTTCCAATCCCTATTTCATATGTTAATGCCTTAGCAGTATTAACTACTTGGAGATTTCGGATTGTTTTTGGTAAAAGCTTTTGATTCGACAGAACTAAAGTGAATTAGTCCTTGATGCTTGAGAAACACTAGGATTATGTTATTAAATACAATATGTTTCTCAATAAGCACGATACATGTACGAATTCATAAAGCCCATAGTAAGTATTGAAAACTACAAAGTAAACATAACCCTAGCTTGCTATTTCTCTGAATTTGAATACTACTACACATATTTCATCTTGTTAAACTGAAACCATTAATTTCTGAACTGAATTAAATCCCTCCTATTTATTTTACAAAAACGAATAATTAAAAGTCAACTAATCTGCATACAACTTAATTAACACCATATTCCCTGTGGGATTCGACCCCAACCTAGTTGGGTTATATATTTGACAACGATCGCTTACTTTCTTGTAAGAGAGGTGTAATTTGGGCACATCAAATTTTGGCGTCGTTGCCGAGGAGTATGGTTGTCAATTGAGTTTATGAGTGTTAATTGATTATTAGTTAAGTTTCCTTATTTTACG
This sequence comes from Capsicum annuum, assembly GCF_002878395.1. Taxonomy (NCBI): domain Eukaryota; kingdom Viridiplantae; phylum Streptophyta; class Magnoliopsida; order Solanales; family Solanaceae; genus Capsicum; species Capsicum annuum. The sequence goes on along the minus strand of NC_061122.1, from coordinate 67,375,777 downwards.
TTATTTGTTGTTTTTGTTTATTACAGGCTCATTGTTGTTTATGCCACGAACTAGAAGTTCAGGAGAACCATTATTACCCTTCAATCCTGAACCTCATCTCATTGAAATAATGGTTAACCAACACGAAGCTGAAAGATTAGCTGCTTTGGCTAATGCTCAATTAAATCTATAGAATATAGATAACCCAAGTCGGGTACATAATCTAGATAAGAGGACCTAGGAGATGATGATTTAACTAACCCAGCTAATAGGAGGCGTGCAACACGGGTTGTTGCACCTGTAAATCAAAATCGTCCATTCAGATGAAAACTAGAACGCCAAGCTGCGCAGTTTGATGTTGACAATGATGAAGACGATTTAGATGGAATTGGATCTATAGGGGCAATCATTCTACCACCACTAGCTCCTAGGGTGAAATTTAAATTCACCAGTACTATGATCCAGCTACTGAATCTGAAAGGATTCTTTGGTGGATTATGTGGTAAGGATCCAAATCTACATTTAATAAATTTCATCAGTATTTGTAAGTCATTTGATAATCCTGGAGTGGGACAAAATGCTATTAGTTTAAGATTATTCCCATTGTCTCTATCTGGAAAGGCAACTATATGGTTGAATAAGATTACTCCTGATTCTATAACAAACTGGAGGCAATTGAAAGGAGCTTTCCTAGAAATGTTTTTTCCTCCCTCCAGAATGTTACAGTTGAGGGACGAGATAAGCAACTTCATGCAATTAGCTAATTAAGCTTTGCATGAGACTTGGGCGAGGTTTAAAAAGAAGTTGACTCAATGCCAAAACCATAAGATACCTGATGAACATTTGAAAGAAATACTGTACAGAGCTTTGAACTCACTTACAAAGCCAATAGTGGATAATGCTACAGCAGGAGCTTTTATGGAGCTCACCTTTACTGAGGCTATGGACATGTTAGAAAGAATGACTAAGACAAATAGATCTTGTCATACTAGAGATTTTGTGGTAGCTAGAAATACTGGGTCTAGTGTAATATCAGTACATCAGCGTAGGAGAGAATAGGAGCGTGATCAGGATATGGCTCACATGAAAACCTAGATGGATTTGCTCACAAAACATTTGCTGTCAGGGAATGTAGAAAAGGTAAAAGTTGTGGAGTCCCACGGTAAGGAAGCTTAATCAAACACTGAGAAAGAGGCTAACTATTTGCATAAACAGGGGGGTTTCCGGACCGGTGGTCAAGGAAACCAAGGTTGGAACCATTAAGGAGATTGGAAGAGTAAAAGTGACAGGAGTGGACTGTATGTTCCTCCTGGAAGTCGTGATAATGCAGCCACCAGTTCAGGAAAAATATCCATGGAGTACATGATGGAGAAACTATTAAAGGGAGTTGAGGCAACCAATTCTGGGGTGACTACTATGAAGAGTGGCATATCTTCCATGAGTCAAATAGTAAATTTGCACTCAATTGCTATTAAAAAATTGGAGAAGTAGATGAGCCAATTATCCACAGCATTCAACCAAAGACAGAATGGGACGCTACCAAGTGATACAGTTCAGAATCTAAGGACTGATAGATCCTGTATGGCCATTACCACTAAGAGCGATAAGATGTTATCTAGTCCAGATTTGGGAGCATCCTCTTACACTGATGAGTTTGAAATAGATTGGCTAATGGTTGATGAATCTCTAGTGGTGCCTATGAACTTGGGAGGTTCAGAAAAGAAGAGTGCTGAAATGGAACAACCATCTAAGCAGAAACATATTAGTGATATGGAGCAAGGCATAAGAAAAGAGGTAGAAGTTGTTCCAACTGAAATCCCAAGGCCACCACCCCCATTTCCACAATGATTAAAGAAAAAAGAAGATGATGGCAAGTTTAGAAAATTCATGTCTATGTTGAAGCAGTTGATAGTGAATGTGCCCTTAGTTGAAGCACTGGAGCAGATGCCCGGATATGCTAAGTTTATGAAAGACCTGTTGACGAAGAAAAGGACAGTGAGCTATGAAACGGTAGACAATCTTCATTATTGTAGTGCTATTTCTATAAGATCTATTGTCCAGAAGAAAGCTGATCCAAGAGCATTTACTGTTCTATGTATGATTGGATTGCTAAAGTTTGAAAAGGCCCTTTGTGATATTGGGGAAATTATAAATCTTATGCCATTGATGGTTTTTAAGAAAATGGGTTTGGGAGATCCTAACCTCACTAATATGTGGCTTCTAATAGAGGATAGATCGGTAAAAAGACCGATTGGGATTCTACATGATGTACTTGTAAAATTTGCTGATTTTATATTTTCTGCCAGCTTTGTAATTCTTGATTCCGAAGTAGACTTTGAAGTACCCATAATTTTGGGTAGGCTGTTCTTAACAACTGGGAGAGTGTTAGTTGACATGGAGCTGAATGAGCTAAAATTTAGGCTCAATTAGAAAGAAGTTAGTTTTGAAGTATGTCGGTCTATGAAACAACAAAAGGAGATGAGTGTCTTCTCAAATATTGATGTATTCTACAAAGATGAGCGAGATGTACCAGTTAAGGATATGTCTTTTGTTTAAACCATAGCTGGTTTGGTTGAACTTTCTAGCAAGGATGTGAGTGACTTCAAAGAGGTTGGACTAGGAATAAAGCATTGTCTTAATCCAACAAATGAGGTACAAATGGTATCATCGATGTATCTTGATGAAGTCTGAGTAGTCAAGATAATTGAGTCGTGCCGCGATGTTAAATCAAGCTCTACATAGGAGACAATCCATGATTTATTTTCACTTTATCATGTTAAACAAAAATAGAAAAAAAACAGTCGAGCCACGACCAAAACTATGGCGCTTGGTGGGGGACAACCCATCCTTCTAATCATATTTGTTGTTTTTGAGTAAGTGTAGGTGCATGAAGTACTAAGGAAGAGATTAGTACCAAATTTAATTTGGAATTGAGCTATGTCAATGGTGGTAAGTTTAGGAGTGATGGGAACATTACAGGTAAGTTTAAGTGGACAAATGTGTAAGGCTCAAGTATGATTTGCATTAGAGTCATGCCTCAAATTATGTTAATCCGACCTGAAAAATTTTGCGGTGCAACTTTTTTTTTGTGACTTTTAATGAGGTCTGTGGTGGTAGCATAGGGATCGGGTCGCTAGACCAAGAGTGCACCGCATATCCCATCACACATGCTCACTGGACCAACTATGCGATGCACAATACGCCGCACACCTTGATATGTGCAATAACGTACGTGTCACACACTTTAACATGTGCAATAACCTTTGCATCGCAAACCTCTCTGCATATGCTCACTGCCTCAAGTGTGCGATACCCTATGCGTCGCACTCTTAAAGTTGTGTGATAGAGTATGCATCACATACCTCTTCGCAGATGCCTACTGTATGAAGTGTGTGATATATTATGGGATGCATACTTAGTCCAAACAACATAAATCTGACCTTAAATTGGGTTAACCTAACCCAAATTTCATCCTTTAAAAACCATGCCTTCAACACACTCTTTGTCCCACAAGATCCTCACCACTTTCAAAACCCAAGAACATCGACTCACTTTCTTCAATCCTTCATCTTCAAGGTAAGTGTTCTTTTCTTAATCCTTAGGTGTTGTGACTTTATGTTGTAGTTATTAATTGATCACTTGAGGCTTATGAATTAAATTCTTGCCATGGCTATGTTGGGAAAGTGATAGTGTTTTGTATATCTTGATATGGTTGAAAGTGTAGGGTATGATTTTGATCAAAAAGTGTTTCATTGAAATAGACATGGGGAAATTGAAGTGATTGAATTATATTGTGACTAACGTGGTGCACCATGTCAAAGTGTATGTCGGTGAAGTCTGAGTACTCGATAATAACACTTAATTAGTTGATACTAACAAATTAAGTGTGGGGTGGTGACTTCACCACCCTCATCTTAATTATAGTTAGTTTCATTATGTGTGGCTGACGTGGATGATAGGATGAATACAGAAAAATGTCTCCAATTTATGATCTCTATGTAGGTGGCATGACTCCTAATGTGGATGAGAAGTACTACTATCCAGGTTCTTTATCTTGTTATTTGTACTGGGGACAGTGCTGAGCTTAAGTGTGGGGTGGCTGGTTACTTTGCTACTTGTTTTGTAAGAAAATATGACCTTCTTCTTAGTATACTTCTAGATAGGATTAGTTATTTTATTCATTTTATTAGTTATTTAGTCATAATTAGGTATTTTTCTCGATGATGGATGGATGACGACCGTCTTAAGAGAGAACTAGTCTTTCAATTACATGTAACTACTCTTGTGGATCATATGACATTATAACATAAGTATGTAATGGATCATTATGTTTGAAACATCTATGCTCTAGTTGTGACTCTTGTTGTGATTGTTGGTTTTAATTGAATTCAAGTAATTATTTGGTCGAGAATCTATACTGCTCTAAATTGAGTTGACTATGTGCCATGAGTGTGTAAGACTGTTGTATATTCCTTATTGTAACTGATGCTAGAACTTGCCTGGTGTTTATGCAAAGCGAAATAAAGATTGTGAGTTTAGGAGATGATTTAGGCATTTCTTTGACAGCCATTGTTCATACCTTCTTTTGACCTACCTTTGTACATTATCTTAGCTAGCCCCATTGAGCCTTTAGCTTGTTCTTTTATTAGCCTCATATGTAGCCTAATCCGTTCTTTAATAGAACTAATTTGATCCAAAAGATCCTAAGCGCTTTAATGTAAAATCAATGTGAGTTAGAAGTTTGACAATAAGAGAAAAAAAGTGAAATTGATACCCCAAAGTCTAGTTATTGGCATAAGCAATTGATGTGGTTGGGAGTAGCTAAAATTGTTGAAAAAGTTCAAAATTTTATCCTGGACATGTTACAATGAACCTATTTTGGCCCTTGTCCTTCTTGGACATTGTGCACCTCGACTAAGGCAAATTTCTTAAGTTGAGGGTGGCTATTATAGGGGTACGTAACGTGAAAAGGGTGCCAAAAAAAATATTTTAAAGGGTTGCATACTCCCACCATAGTGTTATTAATTAAGCTTAATGAGTTGGGGTGAAAAGCAAATCTGTGAAGATAGCAGAAGTGGAAGTTGGTTCTTAGAGATTGATCTTAATTGTATAATGTAGTGTATTAAAGCGCTTAGGGAAGATAGTCACTATTTCTAGCCAAAATAGTTCCTACCCATCCTTTAGACTGCATTACACCCCATAAAATACCTATTTGATCCTAATCTTAGCATTCTGTTATTAGTGGAGTATTATACTAAGGGCAAGCATATGGTCATCAGTTTTAATTTGAGAATTCTTTGTGAGAGTGAGCGCAACTTGATTCTTGTACATATTTTGTTAGAAATTGTATAATTATGAGTGATTATGGGTAATGATTTCTTTTCTTAAACGATATGCATGAAATTTCCAACTTAATGAGTCTATTCTTAAGGGTAGGTTGTCTTTAGTAATGATCCATGAATCTACTTCTTGTTCATAATTGTTGTGTGAGCTTATTTGAGCATCTTGTTTTCCTTTGTGGGTTCTAAGGCTTGTGTAGTATGCATAAATAGATGTGTTTTTCGAGGACGAACAAAGCTTTAAGTGTGGGGTGGTGATCTTGTGTGTATTTATATGCCTAAGCACCATAATTTATCCATATTTTAGCTATGTTTAGAGTACAAAGTTCCTAGTTTCTTATGTTTTTACTCTACTTCCTATGTAATTGAGCTAACCGATGTCATTAGCATAATTTCACGTATTAATAAGGTTGATGAAGACATTATGGGACTATGAAATATGGATGACATATGACACAAGAGAGAGTAGCAATCTGGACCTAATGTGGTGCCTAGAAACTATGTCCAAGACTAGTTTATCATTTATAATTAGTTCAGGGACTTAGAAGGCAATTATGAGAGAAAAGATTATTAAAAGGCTTAATGCTGAATTTTTATTCATCATTCGTTATTCTGGATTATTCTGAGAGAGGAGAAAGGCGGCTTAGCTTGAGGGGAAAGAGAGAAACATTTTTCTCTCTTGTTTTCAGTATTCACACACCAAGATCGTTACTTTTTGGTATGATGAATATATTTATGATTCTTTTCGTTTTATTCATGAGTGGCTAAGTTTATTAGTTAGGGTTATGGAGGCCTTGTAGCATACAATCTATTACTTTGGGTTTTGAATTCCTTATGCATTGATTTGTTTACATCATACTCCCTTCATTTATTTTGAATTCTCATGGTTGCAAACATAGAGGATGTGCCTTAAAACACAACTTGTTTGAGAGAAAGATTGTTGTTCAGAAAAGAGAGTAGTGACAAGAAAATAGGATTTCCAATCTCTATTTCATATGTTAATGCCTTAGCAGGATTAACTACTTGGAGATTTTGGAATGTTTTTGGTAAACACTTTTGATTCGAGAGAACTAAAGTGAATTAGTCCTTGATGGTTGAGAAACACTAGGATTATGTTGTTAAATACAATACGTTTCTCTATAAGCACGATGCATGTATGAATTCATAAATCCCATAGTGGTAACCTCTACTCATATCCTAGCCTCAACCTTTGGATCCAACACTGTCCAGCATATGAATAATCCAACCAAGTCGTATCCAAAGAATACGATTCGTACCCTTTATCCGTACCCTTGGCAGGTTATACTAGTCATGGGTATAATGTGTACCCTGACTTACAGCTCATGGTGAGCCACTTGTACTCAAATACAACCTAAGTAACCAAGTCTAAGATAAAGTTAAGTAACCATTCAATCCGTAACCACGAATACAACTCGTACCCCTTAGTCGTATCCATTCAAGTAACCAAAATCCATCCCACCAACCAATACTGGTCAACATACGACTGGACCATGCCATCCATACCCCAACATACGGCTCATACCCATGAGTCGTATTGGGTCCAGAGATCATAATTCCATGAAATTTTCTAAGATCCAAAAACTAGGGTGTTTCAATCTACCAACCTTTAAGGAAGCTCCCTCTAATATTCAGGTCATGAGTGAGGAAATAGGTGTCAGGATTTTACTATATTAAGGGTTGAACCCCCAAGGTGGGAAACTCCTTCAACAACACTTTTTATCAGAAGGAAAAATAATCCTCCCTTATATGTTAATGAGGAGAATGTGGTACTTCCTCTAGTGCTTGATCTTTCAGTTGGCAATATAGCTACAAAGGGTGACATAGACAATGATAACGATAAACCCTTGTCTTGAAGTTGTCAAAGAAAGGATTAACCTCCTTTACGAAGGTCTTCTTAGGAATAATTATGACACCAGGGACCAGGGTGACTCCTAGAAATTTGATAAAGTAAGCCTTGGAAAAAATGAAAATGATACCAATATGAAATAGTTGGAGAAGAAAAAGGGGCTAAATATAATTGAGCTAGTTGATATAGAGGAGTCTGATGAAGAAACTAGAGTAATGATAGTAGGTAGTGACTTGATGGCCTTGATGATTATTTTGAAATTTATTAGATGATGATAATGACAGTGTACCTAACAACGATGATGTAGACTCTGATGTGGAAAGAAGTGTGGGATCCACTAAGAAAGGCAAAAGAGAAGAGAATTATATCTCCAATGAAAGGAAAGGGGGTTCTACTAAAGAGTCCTATGTCAAAAACAACTAGTAAAAGAAAAATGTTAACAAAGGTAGGTAACAAGGAACCAAGTCCCATCCTTAAGAATTCGAAGACCTCAGGAACTCATGGGTCATCTACTAAGGAAACTGTTCCTTTAAGAAATGACTCCACATCTATTGGAAAAGGGCAAAGGTTTGTCTAGGGAGTTAAGAGAGGAAATCCTAAAGACATAACAAGTTTTAAGAGGGAAGGTGTTTGACCCTACTGTGGTTGAGTTACCTAGGATAAAAGGAATTTATTGAATGGGTTAAGTTTTAGAAATGGGAGAATTTATTTGATGGACTTGTTCCTCCTTTGTAGAAAGAAGAAGTGCACCTGTTCTGTCACAACTTGACATTCTTTGAAGGTTGGTCGTACTTGACCTCTTAGGTGAATGGAGGGAATATTTCCATTGATAAGGATGTGATGTCTGAAATCTTGGGTGAATCTACTAAAGGGATTAATTTTATGAGACAACAATTAGGGTCTGGGAAGTTTTTAGAGGTTTGTGGAAGATTGGATGACATAAATATAAAGAATGTAAACAAGAAGGCCTTGAAAAGTGAGTTCCAACTACTCTTTGAGTTGGTGAACAAATCATTTCTTCCTAGATCAGAGAAAAGAACCGTTGCTGCAGGCTCTGATTTGTTTCTCATGGAGGATTTGTCGAAATTTAAGAAATTCATTTTTCCTGCTATAGTCATTGAATATATGCATACACTGATGACTGCCAAATATGGGAAACATGGTCTGGCATATGGGTTCTAGCTTAATAGAATTTTTTCTTAAGGAAAGATTGGATATGTCTACCAAATATTTAACAAGACCACTTTGGAAGACAATAAATGTGTACTTAGGAGAGGTAATGGAAAATCTAAGTCCATAGTATCTGAATCGGTAGATGTACAAAAAAATTTAAAGAAAGAGATAGAGACTATGACTATCATAATTGCTCAAAGGGATAAAAAGATCACTACAATAAAGGATGTACCTAAACAATGAGGTAAAATGGGAATATGTTTAGAAAAGGAATTACGTGCTGAAAATACTGCCCAGCAGAAAAGAGTGAAGAAGCTAGAAGCCAAGATTGAAGCCTTAACTTCCAAGAATGACAAACTAACTCAGCAAATTCTTAAGGCACATGCGTATAAGAGGAGATGAGAACAATCTCCTTAGACAGTTATTTGAAGCTTCAGTTATCTGAAGCTTCTCCTTGGAATCTATCTCTACCTGATCCCTATTTTTTTCTCTTTTTAGCTCCCTCATTTATTAAGCCCTATCAAATTTGTTCTCCTAAATTTGTTATTTTTGGGATATAAATGGTACAATTATCATTTTATTTTGAGGTCATTGTGTTTGAATAGTGTTCATATGGGCTTATTTATATACGAATTCTTTCATTTTCTGCCATCACTTCTTTTATTTATATCTAATCTTTCTTGCACCTAGTAGTGTTGCCACAATGGCCATGAATTAATATGTATGCTTATCTGTGCTTGGTTTATTGTTTAACCTCTTTAATGATGCCACAAAGGGGAAATTGAGATATGGCAGTGCATGATGTGTTGGACATAGTATGATGTTGTGATGAGTGAGATCATTACTGTTGTGATAGTGAATAAAAACAAGGGTTCTCATACTCGAGGGGAATATGATGTTCATAAATAGGGGGAATAAGGTGTAGGAAGCTTAGAGGCATCAATGATACGGTGAACTGGTGGAGAAAAGGTCTTTGTGGCATATGTTGTAGAGTTCTGTTGTGTAGGTAGTTTGTTGTGTGGATGCGTGAAGATGTTGAATGCTTGCATAGATTTCTCATCATCAAAAAGGAGAAAATTGTTAAGTCCTTTGTTTCAATGATTAGCAAATTGTATGCTGGGACTTGTTTCCTAGGGATGGTGTAATGACAAAGTTATTGTTATATAGCGAATAGATTGGACTCACCTGTCACTATTATAGTCAATTGTCACAGTTGGCGCAAAGTACAAAAGTTGGTGAAAAAGTTGCTGCCACCTTTTTAACTTAGCCAATGAGATTTCTTCTAGGTTTTACTGTGTCATACATATATATTAATTATCTTATCCAATAAGAAAATGATATCTTTGATATTCTTACAACAAAATATCTATCTGAAGTTGAAATAAAAGCCTTCATTTTGCAATAGGGAACTGATAATTCATCAAGTTGTATTTTATTTTCTTGTTGTATTTGAATCTTTGTAATGTGCTCGTAAATGTTAGCCTAATTTTGTTTATGACTGTTAGTATGGGTTATGGTGTAAACCTCATTCCTTTTTAATCATCAAGAGTTAGACGATTTTCAAGCTAGAGTTATCTTGTGTTTCCAGTTAGAGTTAACTGGTGTGTGGGTGCAGTAAAGTTGCTATACTTTTTCCTTGTAATATAGTTATTACTAGGAGACAAAGGATTAAGAGTTTAATATTGAGATTTGGGGTCTATATCAAAGAAATTTACTTGGATATAGTGGAGCTTAGAAATCCTAAAGGCAAGTCATGATTTTTCTCCCTTGAGCAAGGTGTTTCCATGTAAAACTCTTGGGTTTGCTATTTACTTTCTCCACACATTTTATTGTTTAAGTTTTCTCCTAGTTCTTGTTTTGTGAGTCCATTTGGGAACAAGTCCCAGAGTTTAGGAGCAACCCACTACAACTCATCAATTATTTCTGAAGAAAGTATTTCTAAAGGAAGCTAAGTTTTAGGATTTCTTAAGAATAACAATGACATATTTTAAATCAGTCTCTTCTAGTATAAGTTTTCCAAAAATAAAACTTCCTTACAAGGTTAGAGTAATAAATATGCAGTAGAATGTCTGGTTGAGGAACTTTACCTGGGAAGTTTCCAGTTGATTTTTAACATTTTTTCTCTATTTATTCTGATTAGTAATTAGTCAAAAGATACCTCTTCATGACATCAAATGTTAATAAAGTTAAGACATTATCATTGGCTTCTCATGCATCCGATAATTTCTTCCTTTGATTGATCTCAGTTTTTTTCCACTCTAACAAATTAGTTATACTCATTGGGAAAACACAATCATAACATATCTTTCTTTATCCTTTTCATATCTGAATGTCTTTGTCGAGTTAGTTGGCATCATTTACTCTTTTCTATCTTTTCATTGTCTTCCTCTACACAAATAGATATGCACTAACCAATATGAAATAAGTTAAAATCCTTCTTTACAGCCCTTTGTACGAGACTTATTTCTTCATAACAATGCTCATATGAAAAATAGACTTTCCTTTGCTCTTGTAGGTGGGATTAGCCAATGTCTGCATATGTAAGACCCTTTTCTTGAAAAAGGTCAAATAGTTCTTGTCTCATTCATACTACTGTTGGATTATATGTTATGTCTAGAAGATGCTGAGTACTACTAGTATTGAAATTGGATTTGATATTCTTAGTTTTTAAGAGGAGTTTTATTAGCAGATTGAACTCCTCTTCTCTTCTCTGGAAGTCTAAAGGTTTGGGGGATGTCGATTCCCTAGATTTACTCATCATTCTGTGGTTATGGAGAAAAAAATAAATCAAATGGTTCTATTTCTCATTCTTTCTAGCTTGATCCCATTAAACCAAGACCAAGAAGATTGCAAAAATCAGTAGTAAGGCTAGTGAATAAAGATGCTATAAGTAGTTGTGAATACTTTTTCCGTGGCTCTGACAGAAATGTTCCCTTAGAATCTAATGCAGACGACTACTTACTTATGAGTTTGTGTTTTACGGTGAATGTGTGTGCTAATTTTTTTCTAAAGTAACTGAGAAATCCTTCAGAGTCAGTAGTGCATAAAATGGAACTCAATGGATAATGGGTACTCATGTCCTTCCTTATCCATTTAAATTCTAATGTTTTGTTTATGGAGCCAACCAAAACTTCACCTATCAAAAGGCAGAAAGGAATAGGTTAAGGGTCATATCTTAATGATCCCTAACCATATTGATGTTCCTGAGTTCTAGTCTCTCCTTATAATTGAGCTCTTCAGAAAATAGCTATGTCAATCCCATATCTACTACTTAGTCAAGTTCTATATCTTAGAAAAACCCTGTTTTCTGATCGATGTTTTATAGTCTTCATATCTATGGAAAGAGGAAGCTAGGAGAGGATTCTAAATAATTCTATTGAGCCGAACAACAAAAAGAGAAAGATAGAATACCTTTCTTAGCTAGCCTAGCGTGCTATAAATCTATAGGGAACACACACCGCTGGCAAATTCCACCATTTCCCCAGCTTGAATCTCGTTCAATCCATAAACACATGCAATCCAATCTCCAACTGAGACCACTCTACCAATTTGAACCCATGATGTACCACTTAATAAAAATTATATGTTGCACTCTTACCACTACATCAAATCCTTGAGACTGAATTGCTTCCCAATCAATATATCCTTAATGTGGAATATCTGAGACACCTTAAAGGTAGTTTGGTATTGTATTTATAATTTTTTTATCCTTTTCTCAATTTGAAATAGGTAATGTGATACATTTTGTAATGAACTCAAATAGTAACAAATTTATTCACTATATTAATAAGACTAAAGTTCAATTACAATTCAAGAAGTTAATGCAACACCAGAGAAGTCAAAATACCAAATGAAAATGTAGATATATTGAAGGTAAGAATATGATAGATTGAAGAAGGAGATCAGGAACTACACCTAGAGAAAGAGAGCTGAGAAATTAAGACTTTGCCTAAGAATGATCATAGCACACATAAACCTATTGCTCCCACAAAGATAATACATATATATATATATAAATACATATAGATATATATATGAATATGAATCCTAATGGAATCTCTTGTTGGGATGGCTACTTTTATGGCCTCGCTATAGTTTAGACCCTAGCCCAATAAATTCTCTAGCCTTTTTCCAGTTACCTAGACCATAAGTATTATCTGAGATAGTTAGGTTCATTACACATTTTGAGGCTGCTAGAAGAAGATAAAACAGATAGCAGAGAAAAACAAAGAGGGAAGAAGAAAGATCATTTAAATCATAAGTATTTGTTCATAATAACTTTTAAAAATTTCAATTTAATCCTATTTTAGATAAGAAGATTGTATCTAAAGTTGGGTTTGTGTATGAATTGGGAAATGTTGGTAAGAAGAAAATTGAGAAATTAAGGAACATTGAATGAAGGAAAAAATAGAAATGAAATGTCATTTCTCCTTCACTAGTAGAATAGAGGAATAATTTTGTCTTTTTAATTAAACACTCTCTTTTAGCTAGTAAATCATTGAGAAGGAAGTGTCTCCTCACGTCATCGTCATCGTCACTCACTCATCTAGACTTTGGCTTTCACAAATGATTTGATTGATTGAAATAAAAAGCAGATTGAATTCATCTTCTGCACCATTTTTCTTCAAATATAACAATAAGTATGATTTAATCTATTTGTTGAGTTCGTTGAAATTTTACAATTTTAGTTACCAGTATTACAGAATAGTGTTCTATTCTATCTTGTGAGGAATTAATCCAAATCGTGGGAAATTGTGAAGGGATTAAATTCTGTAAAGAAACATAGTGTTCTATTGTCTTAAAAATCCATATTTTTTGTATCAATTTTATGGGTTATTATTTTTTAGGGAGATCAAACTTAAGTATTTTAATATTTTTCTATATACATTTCTTCTTTATCTCTATTTCTTATTTTTTTTGGAGATTAAATTCTTATGATGTTCTACACTATTTTTAACTAGTTTAGTTAATTTTGTTATTGTGTTTTGGAATAGAATTGGGAGAACGAACTGATAATGTTATTACTTCTGCTTTTGTGGCAATAAATGCAATTTCGTCAAGTTGAACTACTCCTGAAACTATTGTGGAAAAAAAGACCAAAATTTTATTCAACATTGATTTTAAGAGGTGGCAACAAAATATGTTTTTCTATCTGATCACTCTTAGTTTGCTGAGGTTTATCACTGAGAATGTCCCAACTTTGTTGGATGATACTCCTAAGAAAGAGCATTTTCTGATAACCGAGGCAAGAAATCACTCGGATTTTCTATGCAAGAATTATATTATTAATATATTGGAAGATGGTATGTATAATATTTAAAGTATTTTCAAAACTTTGAAATAATTGAGGGATGCTTTGGACACGAAATACATTACAGAAGATGTTAGAATAAAGAAATTTGTAGCTGCCAAGTTTCTAGGATATAAGATGGTTGACAACAAGTTTGTTATGTCTCACGTCCTGGAATTGCAATTTATCATTCGTAATTTACTTGTTGAAGGTATGATCATTAATGAAGCATTTGAAGTGGTATTATTTATCAAAAAGTTTTCAACGTTGTGGAGGGACTTTAAGAACAACTTGAAACACAAACAAAAGGAAATGAAGTTGGAGGATCTGATTATTTATCTTCGGATCAAAGAAGATAACAAAAATTGTAGAAAATAATGTTGTTGCAAAATTTGTAATACAAGGGGCAAACAATGTTGAAACTACTCCAGTGAATAAGAAAAGAAAGAAGTCTAATGAAGATAAGAATTCACGAAGAAATAAAAAGTTCAATGAAAGTTGCTAAAACTGTGGCAAGTTTGACCAAATGTCTTCAGATTGTCATGCTCCAAAGAAAGAGAATAAAAAGCAAGCAATCATGAATGAAGACATACACAACTTGTGTGTAATAATTTTCGAACATTATTTAGCAAGAAATCTCAAAGAATAGTGGATTGATTCGGATGCTACCCACCATGTTTGTTACAATAAGAAACTATTTTCTTGCTATACTTCATCAGAACCGTGCGAGACCATTTTTATGGCAAATTCTATAACAACAAATATAGAAGGAGCTAGCAAAATTGCCTTGTAGATGATTTCGGATAAGATATTGACCCTTAACAATATCCTTCATATTCCCAAATGTGAAAGAATTTGGTCTCTACATAACTTCTATGAAAGAATTATTTAAATGTGTCTTTGTTTCGGATAAAGTTGCAATCAACAAGAATAATTTGTATGCAGGAAAAGGTTACCTCATCGAGGGCCTTTTGAAACTAAATGTAATTGCAGTTGATATGAATAAAATTTTTGCATTTTCTTACTTGCTTGTAACAAATAACTATGGCGTTCACATTTAGGATTGCACTGACCCAATTTTTGTAAAACCAGAGAGATGTAGATGAATTTAAAACCCAAGTCTTTGACACATCATTTTAACAATTTCCTTTTGCTACTTCTGATTTCAAATAATCATCCTTTCGGTCGGAAAAAATTAGCACTATGTCAACGTTCTTTGTCTGACAGTTCATTCTTTATTCTCTAGAAAAGAAGAGGCAGTTGTTGATACCCAATTTTGACCTCCCTATATCCAACTCGAGATGCTATTTGACTAATAACATCGTTTATATCTTTTCAAAGTTCATTTATATATTTAATTATACATTTGAACAGTTATTCATGCATTTTATTATTTTTGACATATCTTAATTTTAAAATCTACAAAAGCATTATTTATTATCATTATTAATTTTTTACATAATTCATATATATATATATATACATTTATAAATTCATATATATATATATATATATATATGTATTCATACTTTAGTTAAAATAACATCTCATTTCAAATATAAATTTTCATAATTTTCATACTTTAGGTATGATTAATCAAAAATAACATTTTTATTTAATATTCATGATATTATGTTTGTTTTCACTCTTATTTGTTTGTTGATTTATATTTATAGTATTATATTTATTAAATAGAAGCCTAAACTGTTTGGCAGCTCCTTTAATTTCTAGTCATTTTATATACAATTGCTGTTAATTCTAGCCTAAATTAATTCTAATTTGACCCAATTTGAAGTCTCCAATTCAATTCCAAATTCAATCCATTTTTTAATCATGGTTATACATTTCATCATACTCAATGGTCCAAATCAATCCCTAGCTCTTCTTTCCATGATTAATTACCTAACACCTAAACCAAAATCCCATATTTCATAATCAACTTTTTTTCCTCCCTTCAACACTGCCGCACCACTACTATTTCTGGTGCTATCCACCACCAGCCAGCCAACCTATGCCACTCTAGGCACTACTACATCATCAGCTTACCTTCTCATCCTCCATATCTCTCTCTTCTCTTCCTTTCCCTTCTTGATGTTCTCTATCACTACCACTTTCTCAAAAGAAAATCCCTCCATATCTTTCTCTCTTCCTCTTTCCCTTTGTATCTATTTCCCGATAGAAACCAAAACCACAAAACTCTCTCATCCCTAGTGAATTTTAGAGAATTCTCATGACTGAATATCGGGATGATTGGAATAACTATGGAATCACCTATTTCATGTTTGATTTCCATTAAAGCTTAAAAAAATATACATTCTGGGTATGATTTTCTTGTGCTTGATAACTATAGTCTATATTATGTCTTATTATGAGAGATTCATGGTTGTGGTTTTATGTAATTACCTAATTTGCCGAATTATGATGGAACCTACTCCAATATACCTAAATAGGAGAACCCTTTACTACCCTTTCAACATGTTATGTTGAAGTCTTAAGATACGTAACAAAATACCAAATTCTTATTACAACAAATTTTACAAATATATAATTTACAATGAAAACTATCTAAGATCTAGTATAAAAAGGTAAACAAACATCTAGAATAATGAAGGATAAAACAAGACATGACTTCCACAAAGAATGAGAGAAGTAGAAGTTGTTGGAGATTACTATCCACATCATATAAGAAACATCAACCATCCTTCAACAAAACTATACCCCAAAAAGGGAATAGCAAGAGTAATATTAGTACAAATAACACATACTGGTAGATATCATCAACCAACTAGGATTAGATCAGTACACACAATATAGAATTCACATAAGGAAAACATGACAACTTATATAACAATTTAATTTGTAACACCTTTATCCTCTTACACTATCTTTATCCCTTGTTGTAACTAAGAGTATTTTTATTCTTATTCTCGTTGATCATTTATCACCTTCACATCAAATACAATTCATCCTAACTCTCACTTGTCTAACTAGAATAATTATTCACTTACACCTCAATTAACCTCATTGATAAATGAAAACCAATAATCATTACCTTGAAACAAACTCAACAATGAACATACTTCATGATAAATACCTCATGCATATGACACTTAGCCTTTTCAAGTAACTCTACAACTTCAGTCAAGTACAAGTCAAGAGACAACAAGTCAAGTCAAACCATAACCAAGTCAACAAACCTACCTCTAACAACAAAAATCTCAAATATATCAAGTAACATCATAATTTGGTTGACTCAAGGAACCCAAAACAATAATTTCCTTATATAACTTAGGCCACTCACGGAACAAGAATAAATAGCAATAACAATAATCATATACTTGATCTACTCAAGGAACCGCCACACTCATATATACCTTGTATATATATGATAAGGGTCTTATGGGTTCGCTCACTAGCTGTGTCCATGTATCAAACCCAAACATCAAGTGTCTGTCAACCTTATTCCACCAAATCCCATGAAGATGTCCAAATATCGGTACATCCCACATTAACAAATTTAATATCACATCAATCATAGAAAACAATGATAACAACCAGTAGTTGTAACAACCATAAGCTTTACATATAACTTCATTGAGTGTGTTTACACTTAGAATAACAAATAACAATTACTTTCCTTTAGTACTTGTTACATCAATAGGTAAACACCCAATCATTTGGTGAATTCTAATTAATCATTTCAGGCAAACAACAATCATACTTTAGCATTCCAAATAACAAGTAGATGTGAATCATTAGTTTCATCAATTATAGCATGTCCTAAGATCAATCTACGGCTTAATCAAGAAAACATTATCAAACCATATTCATTAAACTCAAGTATTTATTTTAGGAGGACACATTTAACCAACGGAGTCTAAACTCTAATTCACTAATTATAAATTTATTTACTAATCTAATCCTCCTCGTCTATACAGAGACCTGGGTTTCCGCTATTAGCTAGCAACCCTTACATTCAAGTTATCACTAGGTTCAAGAACTGCCCCATGAACCAATCATTCATCTCTATTCAACTTAAAGTCTAGTTTCAGTCATACACTTTTATACGTTTTACTTCCTAAGCCTTAGCTTAACTTGACGTTAAGTTCTTATGTTATATCACCTCCTCCTCATACAATAATTAGTTCTAATCACTAACTTTAAGTAATATTATCTCATATTTTAACACACATAAAACCAAGTTCGTCCTTTTTATGAAAATTGGGATAAAATACTAGATTATAGGCTAATACAACCTCATTAGCATCTATATTCACATAATTCACATTACAATCCACCATGAAGTCATACAAACCCCAAATGCCCATCAAGGGCGTACATCAACATAATAACACATATTAAGTTTTTTATTCTATTAAATTCATATTTATCCATCCAAAATCAATGCCCATATACCTAAGCAAGATTTCTCCAATTAAATTTATATTTTTAATACGATTACTAACCACAGTCTACTACTCATAAACCCTAATCTACCTGGTTGCTAAGTTGTTGCAACAGTAAGATATAAAGAGACAATCCTTCTTCTTCAGGTTTTCAAAGGCTAATTATCTGATAAACAATAATTATAAGCGTAATTAGGTAATCACTCTTGAAACAAATACTTTGGTAATTCAACCCCACTAGGTCTACCCTTATTTATGATCTACAAAATTACCTATGGGTCAATTAACTATCAAAATAGTTCTATTAAGCTCAACCCAACTTTATTAACGTAGTTTTAAAGCTAAAGGTCCCATATTTAAAGAATTCAATATCCCAACTACCAACTTTCATGTTTTGAACCTTAGTTTCATACTACAAAGAGTTAATTCAAAAACTAATATCAATTCTAGGTGAAAATATGTATATCCATGGGTTTTCAACAAAATTTCATTTAACCCAGGGTTCTAAACCACAAGAATTTCATGATAAATTTCTCATTCTAATGATTCTAGAATATGACCGAATCAAACATTGTCAAAAAGGAGAAAAATATTACCTTAATGAAGGATTTTAATTAAAATCAATAGAAAATCGCCCATCTAGGTCTTAAGAATGAAATTTTAGAGTTTGGAGGTTGAAACTTGTAAAAAATAGGTTATAAAATACTATTACATCACTATAGCAACATGTCGTCTATAACGACTCAATTTTCTGGAACCAAAATGTCACACGGTGCTTATGATCCTGAAGAACCACAAGCCAACCCTCTACTAATATCTGTACCTGAACACTGCATAATATAGATAATAAGTGCGGAAACTAGCCATAAGGTTCAAAACATCTAAAAATACTTAAAATTAAAAATTGAATACTGATACACCTGTTCGAAAAGACTCTAAACTGTCTGAACTGTGGAGTTGATGGGATATGCCCCCAACTAACTCCGTCTATTGAAATTTAACCAAATCTTATATGATAATAATAAAAATAAGGGTCATCCTCGACTGAAGAAGAGTCACTGCTATGTCTACTACTGCTGACTGGGATTGAGCTGCTAAGGGTACTCTAGATCTCGTGCCTTTGAACCTATAGTGTCAAATAAAAAACCATAGCGCAAATGAATCAGTACGGGAATGTACCGAGTATGAAGATGAAGTAAGGGTAAATGCAAGGGCTCATTCATGAACAATTACTTAACTGAATAATCACGAGAGTACTGAATAAGAACAAATGCATGAATGGATGAACCATAACTGAAATCATCGTGACTCAAAATACTGAAACTTGGATACTACTTTACTACCATCTGAACTCACTACTAATGCCTGAGATACTGAAAACTAAATCATCTGATACTGATAATTGAGTACTGGAGATGAGATCAGTCTTATCTAACGAGTGATCTCGAAAACTGATGATACTGAAACTGATTAACTAAATATACTTATGTCATTGATTGAATTTTAAGCTTTGCCACTCTCAACTGACTGCATCGGAGATCAAACCTCTCTAGCGGATGATTCTGAAATCTACTATCAATGATAAGAAATGATCGTATCCAAATCTGACAACAAGGATATTCAACTGAATCTAAAACTGAGATCAAGCCTATCTGATAGGTGATCTCGAGGATCTAATAATAATATTACTCAACTAACTATGAGACTGAGATTAAGCCAATCAGACGGGTGATCTCAGGATTTGATAATGATATTACTCAACTAAATATGAGACTGATATCAAGCCTATTTGAAGGGTGATCTCGGGATCTGATAATGAGATTACTCAAACGAATATGATACTGATATCAAGCCTATATGATGGGTGATCTCAGGATCTGATAATGAGGTTACTCAACTAAATCTGACACTAAGATCAAGCCTATCTAATAGGTGATCTTGAATCTGATAATGAGATTACTCTACTGAATATGAGACTTAGATCAAGCCTATCTGAAGAGTGATCTCTTGATCTAAAACTGAATAACTTTAGATGGGACAAAGCCTATCTGATGGGTGGTCCATGAATTAATGAAACTATCTGAGTTCTACACTGAGATAGATGACTGTATTTGACAGTCCTAAGTTTTGAAGATTGATACTAAAATTACAACTGTGGGAAGTAGTCACTTAACCGACATGCCCTGAATCTCAACTGGTACGGTCTAACCTATAACCCCAGATGGAAGAGTGTCAATACCGTGCCATGGGTAAATACCTCTCTAGTCAATCCTATCTGATAGGTGAACCTCGCAGAAAGTCAAGGCTAAGGAAATATAATTGTCAAGCCTATCTGACGGGTGACCAGCCTTTCCTGATGGGTGACTCCTGCATCCTGCATTGGCTATGTAGTTCTGGAGTTCAGGCATTTCTCCTAACAACTCTACATCTCTGACGGGGAACCTTTATCCCTGCTCTCACTCGGTGCTAGCTCCTATATCCAACTTAAAGACTCTGAATTAATTCTTAACTGAACATAAAATTAGTTGAATCTAATACTGATCATGTTTCTCGAATAATCTGACTGAGTTAAGCTCAATTTACTTGGTTCCATATCAGATGAAATACTACTGAATCTCATTATTTAACTGAACGACACTGAGCTTTGAATAGAGTACTCGATTACTACAACGGTTAGAACTAAACACTTGAATAATACTAGATCGGAGCTGGGTATAGAACTGAGGTTATATTACTAGCGATACTGAGATTATGGCGATTATAGAGATTACTGAGATTTCTTAAGTTTTGTATCTATCTGAGAATACAGGGACAAAGCTTTTCTTTTTCTCCAAACCTCATCACTTTTTTCATAGAATAAACTTTCAAGAACACCCAATCACTAACCTCAAACTCCAACTCACTTTCCCTTACATTCGCATAAGGCTTTTGGCAATTATAAGTAGTATTAAATCTTTCTCTGATCACTTTCACCTTCTCCATGGCTTGGTGAACAAAGTTAGGACCAAATAATCTAGTCTTACCAACCTCAAACCACCTAATAAGAGACTTATACCTCCTACCATAGAGACCATTGAAAGGAGCCATCTGAATACTCAAATGATAAATATTATTGTATGTAAACTCAATAAGATGTAAGTGATCCACCAAAATATCTCCCAAATAAATTACATAGGCCCTTAGCATATCCTCCAAGGTTTGAATAGTCTGTTCTGCTTGTCCATCCATTTGACGGTGGAAAGAAGTGCTAAGGTACTCCTTAGTCCCTAGACCTTTCTAAAATGAACGCCAAAAGTGAGAAGTAAACAACATACCTCAGCCTGAGATGATTAACACTGGTGCACCATGAAACTTTACTATCTCCTGAATAAATAACTTAGCATAATCCTCACATGAGTAATTAGTCCTCACAGGAAGAAAGTGAGCAAGCTTATTTATTCTATCCATAATGACCCAGAATGAATCACACTAATTGCGAGACCCCACAGAATACCCTTAATGAAATTCATGTTAATCATCTCCCACTTCCATATATACATCTCTATCTCTTGATATATGCCACCAAGTCTCAAGTTCTCTACCTTAACTCGCTGATAGACTATGCACTTAGCCACAAAATTAGCCTTATCTCTCTTTATTTTTGTTCTACTAGTAGATCTTTTTCAAGTTAAGATGCATTTTGGTTGAACCTGGATAAATAATATATACGGACTCACGAGCCTCAGTCAAATCCTTTTACATAGCCCCTCAACATTATGAACACACAACCTACCTTGATACCTCAAGATGCCATCTCCCCCAATTTTGAAAGTCATAACCTTTTTCCTGACCCACATCATCCTTAATCTGCATAAGTATAGGATCCAAAGCCTATTTCACCTCTACCTCAGCACCAAGAGATGATTTAACCACAACTCAAAAAATGACTCCCCCATCTCAAAGTCTAAAAAATGAACTCCTAAGTTAGCAAACCTATGAATGTCATTAACCAATTCTCTCTTCTCCTTATCAACATGAGGTAAACTTCCTATAAACATCCTTCTAAGAGTATCAACAACAATATTAGCTTTACTTGGATGGTGTTGAAGATTCATGTCATATCCTTGAGTAACTCGAGCTACTTTTTCTATCTGAGATTCAACTCCTTCCGAGTAAACACGTACTGTAAGCTCTTATAATCGAAATAAATATCTATATGTACCCCATACAGATAATGATGGATAATCTTCAAGGAAAAAACCATAGGCACCGACTATAAATCGTAAGTTAGATAATTCCTCTCATGAACTTTGATCTATCTAGAAGCATAAGCCATAACCTTACCTTGTTGTATCAACACACAAACCAATCCCATATGGAATACATCACAATACACCACAAATACACCAGTACCCTCGGGCTGGGTCAAAACTAGTGCAGAAGCCAACTTATCCTTCAACTTCTCAAAACTACCTTCACAAGTATTGTACTATAAAAACTTTACCTTTTTTTTAGTCACTCTGCAAACCTCCTATAATATCCAGCCAATCCCAAGAAGCTCCTAATGTCAGTTAGAGTGGTAAGTTTAGGCTATTTCCTAACTGCCTCAACTTTTGATAGATCTACCTTGATCCCCTTACTAGAAACAACATGCCCAAGAAATGTCACAAAATTAAGGCAAAATTCATATTTAGAAAATTTTGTATTCAACTTTCGGTCCATAAGAGTCTGTAATACAATTCGAAGGTAATTGTTATGCTCCTCCATACTCTTGGAGTAAACCAAGATATCATCAATGAAGACTATCGAAAATAGATCTAGCAACAACCTAAACACCTGATTCATAAGATCAATAAACAAAGTTGGAGCATTAGTCGACCCAAATGACTTAACCAGGAACTCATAATATTTATACCTAGTTCAAAAACATTCTTGGGAATATCAACCTTCTTAATTTTTAGATGATAGTACCCTAAATGAAGATCAATCTTAGGGAAGCATCTAGCATCTTGAAGTTGGTCAAAAATATCAATCTTCGAAAAGGGATACTTTTTCTTCACTTTGACTTTATTCAACTGTCGATGGTCTACACGCATCTACAGGGCCCCATCGTTCGTACACACAAAAGTATAGAAGCACCCCACGGGGAAACACTAAAATGAATGAAACCCTTATTAAGAAGATCCTTTAACTAGTCGTTCAGCTCTTTTAATTTAGTCTGTGTCATTCTATAAGGAGGAATAGAAATAGGATAGGTATTTGGTAGAAGTTAAGTCCCAAAATCTATTTACCTATAGCGAGGAATTCCTGGAAGATTATTAGGAAATATTTTTGAAAATTCACTATCCATGTGGACGGACCATAAAAGGACTTTCAGAGTTAGAATCCTTAACCCAAATTAGATGATATAGACAGCCTTTGGAAGTCAACTTTTGGGATTTAAGATAGGAAATAAATCTCCTTTTAGGCACTAAAGAACTTCCCTGCCATTCAATTTTCAGTTCATTAGGGTATTGGAGACACACCTTTTGGGTCCTACAATCCAAAGATGCATAGCACGAATGCAGCCAATCTATCCCCAGGAATACATCAAAATTGACCATATCCAACTCTTTCAAATCCACTAATTTTTCCATATGAAAGATAGACACCACACAACCCCTATATATTTTTCTACAAATTGCAGTATCACCAACTACATTAAAAATAGAAAAGGGGTTAAAAATACTTTTAGGACCAAAACCAAAATATATAGTCAGATAAGGGGTCACATAAGAAAGAGTAGACCCTGGATCATGCAAATAGTAAACATCACGGGAGAAGAACTATAATGTACTAGTAACAATATTAGGAGATGCAGACTTCTGATGAGTAGCAAGTGAATAGAAAAATTTCATTCAGTGCTGGTACCAAAAATGGTGCCCTTTGGTGCATGAGCTAAAAAAGAAACGACTAGAACCTTATCGGCTATATTGACAACTTTAGTTGCATGACAGATCCTCTATATATGTTCGATCTGACTATAATTGTGCCTTAGGACCACTACTATTTTGAAAATGTTGACCACCAAATAGATTAAGATACAGAGCACTTGTCAATGAATATGAACTAGAATTTCCCTAAGTCTTCTTCTTGGTCAATTGTCTGCCATCCCTTCAACTCTTCTACTGATTTGCACCATCTCTGAATATCTAAAATTCTTATTCTACCACTCTTCTACTATGTCTGCCTTTTTTTTCATCCTCTACCTGCTATATATAAACCAAAATCATGGAAATATCCATATCATTATGTAATATTGTAGCCTTACACTCCAATACCAAGTCATAGGACAAGCCTGAAGAAAACTTTATGATCTTGGATCTTATAGTAGACACCAACTTAGGAGCATAATGAGACAACTGCTAAAATTTCAAAGCATACTCTTTCACACTAATCTTTCCTTGATTAAGATTAACAAATTCCTTTGCCTTAGATTTCCTTAACTGTTGAGGAAAGAAATGATTGAGGAAGGTACTTAAAAACCCATCCCACATCATTGGCTCAACATCATCACCTCTTAGCTATTCTCACTCTACACCCTTATAATCAGTGGCATACTTCACCCATAAAATCGTTTCTATCTCATCCACAAATCCTTGAGGATCCTCCTTAACCTTAGAGCTAGTGAAAGTTGGGGGATTCAACCTCATGAACTAGCCAATTCGAGTAACCTCAGATGAAGGAGCAACCAAAATAAAATGATCTAACTGATGAGATTAAGATATCATTAACTGATTAAGCAAATGAATGGATCGGTGAAAATCCACATTGGAGATATCTTCTTAAGGCGGCTGATCATAGGTGTCACCTTTCTAAGGAGCCTGAGGAGGACTAGTGGGGACCGGTGAAACTCCTCGTGGAGTAGTACAATTAGGAGAAGGGAACCTAGATAGAGTCTGCACTCTATAAGTAGGGCGAGTTCCCTCCATACTGTCTTCATGTAGGACAGGGGGTCCTACAGAGTTCTTATGAATATCAGATCTTTGGGGAGGCATAATTTAAAATTTGAGTAATATGGGAGTTAGGAGAATTCATTAATCCAGACTCTATATCCCTAACTAGAACATGAGAAAGGGAAACATTATTAAATTCCTTATAGCCACCCCTAATAGGTATGGAATGATACACACCTATAAAAGGGACTTTACTCACTACTTTATGGAAACCCAACGATCTAGAATCGTGCTTTGCTACCAAGTATGTCACGACCTAAACCACAACCTAGTAGTGACAGGTATCTCAAGCCCACCATAGTTTGGAGATAACCTTATTAGCCTAACTACTTAAGCACCATAAGATAACACTGGAAGTAAAGCCAAATAATGAGAATAATATATAAACCAATAGGAAGGTTATAATAATCCAAAACAAATAATCAACACACACTTTTGTCCATAAAATCCTCTAAATCAGAATACCAAATTAGGCCGAGATGTGACACCAACCATGACAATGAAACTCTTCAATTCCCAAAATCTTAAAAGAAACTAAGGAAATGGTAAATCTTTCCAGATGATGGAGGCTCACCACTTCATAACCACTCAATCATGTCTACACCACCTAGCACTGTACAAAAGTAATAAAGGATCCCTAGGACCCTATATCATGAAATGATGCAACATCCAAGGATGGTTACTGAGATAAGAACTCGCATGTAACTCAGAGAGAGTGATAAAATAAATGTGTAGCTCTATCTGTCCTTAAGAAACCCATAGGATATATGGATTCAGCTTTTCTTGTTGAAAGGGACCCAATGCATGTTGCCGCATGGACTGCGGAATTTTGAGGGAGGTCCAAAGATACTATGTAACGCCCTGAGACTACCCCCTGGATTTCATATGATGCTTAGAACCACAAATGATCCAAAGCTAACCCATGATACTTGCATAAATCATGAGAAACTGAATATGTTACATAAATCTAAAAGAAAAAAGAAGAAGAGATATCTTTTTTGAATATATTTTGTTTAAAACATTTACACTTTGGTTATAAAAAATAAAACTGGAAGTAAATGCATCAACTCTGAATGACCATATATGAATCCTTTACTAATACTAACTATAGGTAGCTAGGACATGATCCCAATTATCCTTAATCAATATGACTGAATAAAGAATAATGCTGGAACTATTGTTTACTCGAGTCCTCATATCAAAAGAACTCATCACCTACTGAATGGAAGCTGCAAACTGTCTGATTATGATGTGTGTGCTATAACTGGTACCTACATTATGAGATAATGTAGCACATAGACAAATATGTGGGTTAGTACTTCTGGAATATACTAAGTATGTAAGGGTGAATGCATAAGTAAAAAAATAACTGAATATACACATATACATTCAAATGATTCATGCTAAGTGTAAATGACTCACCTTGAGCTGGAATAAAACAAACACTACAAAATCATAAACATGAGTAATGAAGCATAAGGATAAACTTTGTAAGCCATAAAACTTAGTTCTAAAATATTTAATTACTACTCTTTCTTTTTGAGAGATTCTTCTAATCGGCATAAACCATGTGATCTATCATGGAGTCCAACGTCTTACCCGCATTAGGGAGAGTTGTCCTATCGTTGCCATTGAAATATAACCTTAATCTTAGTGATCACTAAAATTCATCCATATTGGGAAAAATCTTAACCTACGTTCGCTCATAGTTTTTAGAAATTAAGGATACGCTCATCCGCCTTCCCTTCTCGGTGCTAAATACTACTTCTAGAATACTTATATGCTTAAATTTTAGGAAATCCACCTTAAATTAGCATGAGGGTTTTATAGAGTGAAAACCAGTTATGTTTCTCTTTACTTTAAATCATGATCAAGATAAACAAATGTGGATTCCCTATCTTATCTTAAGATCAAAAGATCAATCTTAGATTTGAATCATAGAATAAACTTATCAATGGAGCTTAAGATCATAATCTTCTTGTAAACTCAATACTTGTACTTAGGGCTTATAATACATTCTTAAGTTCTTAGAAATTCATGCAAAACCATCATGCTCAATAATCATTTTGAAATATTTCAATAATATCCACTTATGACAGTAAAATTAAAATCAGAATGTGAATCTTACAAGTCAAAACATGAATATATGCAACTCTTGATATACTTAAAGCTTTCAATCTCATGGTAGTAACATACTTCAAGAATATGGCTATTTGGGTATGAATCCTGATTAAAAATAAGTAAATTAAATCTTAAAACCATTCACTTTCGGAACAAGGATGAAAGAATAACCTTTTTCATAAACCCCACATACCTCAATTGGACGAATTCTTAAAGAAAACTTGAAATTAGAACTTCTTGAGTTCTTGAGAGAAGAAACTTGAATTTCATTCTTAGAAAGAGGGGAAGGGTGTTAAATCGTGTATGATACTATAAGGGTTAAAAGGGTTGAAATAACATATTTTAAGACCCCTCAATTCATTTAAGAGTGATTAGAAATGGTTAATGGGTATGAAAAGACCTCAACACCCTTAAATTAAGTCAAAACAGACCAACTTTGGTACTTTGCTTGTGCTTGGCGAGCAAAGCCAAGGAACACCTGAGGGTGGGGGGTGGGCGATGCACGCCAAAAGTAAACTTGAGGGTGTGTGGCACACACCAAAAGCACACCCTATCTAGTGACTATTGGTATTTTTCATGTGATGCATGGCCTAAGAGGAGGATTTTTTTAGCGATGCACATCTAATTCTAATGTCCAAAAACACCACCAACATAATCCATAACATCTAAACATGGTCTACCATCGAAATGGGGTTCCTAAAGGTCATTTTGAATGCATAATTAGAGCGTTAAAAGCATAATGTGTTACACTTACTATTTCTCATAAAAATGGTCCTAACTTTTTGCTCGGATATCGAATTAAGGTAAATTGGTATCATTAGAAAGTAATTCAATTATATAAAATTTGGTGGGTCTAGAGATGAAAAATTCCACATATGTAAAAAGTAATACATTTTCAAAGATGACCCTCATAGTATTGAATACCTAAATTTTGCCAAATCAAAGGTTCTTGGCTCAACTTTGCTCTAAGTGATACTTACGAACATTTTCCACATCATAAGCACTCTTCACACTAGGATAATGATCATGATAAATGTATTCAAATATAAATTATGGGATTAGAGTTTACATATGTAGGAATGGAGTTCTGATTTCTAGCTAAAAAATGTAGGGTGTTACATTATCCCCCTATGGAATCATTTTTCCTCAAATAAGAGGCAGGAACTTATTGTAACTTTAGAAGTATGGAATAAGGTACATATGACGTGTCTGCTAATAAAGGATGTAGCTGATCTGAAACATTAAAACTCCTACAATTAAACTGATTTTTGAGCTGACTTGATTTTATTAACTATAAGGAGCTAATTCCTGCTGAGAGTTTAGAACTCACTTGAAATATTCATGATATGATCATACATATACAATTGTGAAGTGATAAATGATGCAACAAAATCCAAAGAGTTACTAATGATAGAATAGGGTACGTAACTTTTCATTAGGAATTGTGCCTCAACAAGTCACGTAGAAATCAAAAGCAAGGGACTTCATGGCATCGCCAAATACATTATGTAATCACGAATTATGAGATAATGAGACTAAGGTTATATAAAGGGTATTACGCTGTCTGAGCTGGAATAATTGGAAAACTGAGATCATTCACTGAGCACATATGAATTGAATCATGACCAAATATCTGAATCGTAGAAATAATGCATGGACTTAACTGAATTCACAATTTTCATGGACTTGAATGAATTACCTCATGGAATAGCCATACCCATGAATCTATCGATAGTAAGACAATATAGGAAGATGGAAATCTATAGGAGATTATCTGTCTGACTGCTAAACTAAATTGTTGGCTATACGGGCTAACTCATTCTGAAAGTTTATACTCAACTGGAGTATTTCTTCAGCACTCTTTCTAAGAAGTTCTAATAAAATTAGGGATAAAAGAATTCTTGGGAATGATCTAAATAAGATATCTGAATAAGGAATCACAACATGGCTACAACTTTAAAACATGGAATATAGTCCTATAAAACATTAACTAAGATAGAATTACTAGGCCTTTAGCAATGCAACTGATTACTTTCAAGCTTAGTAAAAGTTCTCAAATACTTCCTCAACTATGATTTTCCTTTCAAAGACTAGGCTCATCTGATGAAACTTATAATTGTCACATGGATACATATAACTATTCCCACTAAAGTTTGAGTTGAGCTACATACCCTCACCATGTTCAAGCCTAACTCAAAATCACAAGGTACTACACATAACACCATAGCACTAGTTTGAACCATGAATTCAATACCCCATGTGTGTTTCACACCTCTTGTCTCAAGAATATTCTTTTCTTACCACTTAAACAATTCAATTCAACATCTTATAAGGAATTCAATAATGTACAATGCACCTCTCTACTTATATACTAACATGAAATTCAATCCTATCATTATAACCATGTATTAATTGCTGAGCAAACAACCCATCTAGGAATCTTTTGTATATTTTACAACAATCTTTGCTCAACAAGAATTATTTACTCTCTCCCATCTATGCAATTGTTCATCATCGCTACCTTTACTTAAGGAGAGGTCACTAAAAGTTTAGTGCATGAGGACCTGAAGCATGAAAGAATATTGTTCATAACTTTGAAACTTAAATGAGGCCTGAGGAATAGGGTATCAATGACATGGATTCATTAAAGTGATCTAAATTAAGGACATACACAACATAATCTAAATTTTGGTGATTATTAATAGTTTAGCATGAGTTCTTGGAACTGATCATACTATAAAGCATGAGTACATGAGTCATGAGTTGCATGACCTATGTTTGGAGTTTATGAATACATGGAATATAATTCGTACTGCTGAGTGAACTGGAACTCCTTATACTTGGAATTGAAAACATACATGATTCTATGGTAAATGCATGAATATGAGCTATGATCATGGACCTTACTTGTTAGGCTTGAGTAGATGTCCTGATGACTGAAGTACAAAAATTTGTATGAAATAAGAATAGGCCAGGCATATTTCTCCCTTAGTGTTGTTCTACAACACATTGACATTACTACTAGAATTTGAGAGCCTGACTTAGTTCCTTATTCTATCATCTCCCCCTTAGATTTAAGCCATCATTCTAAGTCTGTTGACCCCTTTAATAAACTCTAAACTTAACTTCAACAACTTTACTCTAGAGTCTAAGATATAACAAATACACATAAATAATAACTCACCATTAAAGACTACACCTAAAAGTGTAAAACCCACTACTACTACATCCTTCTGAATACAAATCTTAACTTTCTATAGCAACACTAGTCATCATATAAGAACTTGAACACTTACTAACTTTGAATCTTCATGAGTATCACCATAACCTGAGTTCACACCATCTTCATTTTCAGATCTTCTTTCTAATAGCTCAATCATCCAAGTTTCAAACTTAGATTCTAACACTTAACATGGATATTACCAAACTTTTTAATGAACTATACTAACTTCATTCATGAACACTCCCTTAATATATACTATCCTTAACTTTTTTTAGCTTCATCAATCACCATCACATACTTACAACCTTCTCGACAACATACTTGCCTCACAAAATATATAATCTTCTTCTTTTCCATCATAGCTTACTAATATCACATCTCTAAATTTATATTTTTTTCCCATAAACCATGAGAATTACCATGTCACCAACATACCCAACATCATCAATGTATAACCCATAACTTAGCTGGTAAGAACATCATAAATGGCACTATTGGCCTCATTCATACTTAGTAACTTAACGGTACTATTTAAGAACACACACTTTAAAAACTTATACATACTACAATCCCATATCACCTTGGGCACATATCTAAATCACACACACGCCATTATACTTAATTTCGAGTAAACAAACTTAAATTTTTGCATACACTATTTCAAGCCTACTGGTTTACTTTACAAACAACTAGCCCCATGGATACATAATCCACTAAATTCAAATAAAACTATCCGCGCTTTACTACTACAAAACTTCTGGGTTCACTCTTCTAACTCTAGATTATATGCTATCATAGAAATCTAAGAAGGAATCTAAAAACACATCTGACTTTGGCTTATTGCATAATTTTTCATCATCATGAATGAAATCTTTTATACTTTGGAAAATAAAGGCACTGGTGGGATACATTTTGAGCCAACATATAATTCCATAACTGTCTTTAGGGACTGTCTGATAAAACTCTAATGATAGGAATTTAAGCTTGATAATTTCTATTACCTCAACACTAAGGCAGAGTTGGCATAAGGGCAAAATGATGAGAATATATATAAGTTTCTTAGAGAAAACATCTACAACACAACCTGAAATATGAAAGAAGGGAAATATTTCTTAAATGCCCTATAGCCTCTCAAAGAAAAGTGCAGACGTCTCTGTACCATTCCGCAAGACTCTACTAGAAACTGCTTCATAGACACCCTAGGACACTTGGACTCTGTGCTCTAATACCAAGTTTGTATTGCCCCGAGAATACCCCTTGGATATCACACGGTGCTTAGAATCACAAGTGATCCTAAGGCAACCAATAATACTTGCATAACTCGTGAGCAACTGAATATGTTACAAAATCTGAAAGAAATAAGCAGAAAAGATATTTTTCATGAATATATTCAAAACAAAACTACTTTAAATATTTACACGTTGCTTATACAAATCAAAACTGGAAGTAAATACATCAACTCTGAATGACCATCTATGAAGACTCTACTAATACTGACTATAAGAAGACAGGACATGACCCCAGGTATCCCTAATCAATACGACTAAATAAAGAATGATACAAGACCTATAGTTAACTTCAGTCCTCAAATCAAAAGATCTCATCACATGCTGATTGGAAGTTGCAAACTGTCTGAATATGATGTGTGGGCTACAAATGGTACAAATATTATGGGATAATATAGCACATAGACATTTATGTGGGCTAGTACATCTGGAATATACTGAGTATGTGGTAGTGAATGCATAAATAAAACAATAGCTGAATCTACACAGACTTTCTAATAATGCATGTTAAGTATGAATGACTCACCTTGAGCTGGAACAAAACAAACACTACAAAATCAAAAACATGAGTAATGAAGCATAATGATAAACTTTATGAGCCATAACACTTAGTTCTAAAATATTTACTTACTATTATTACTTTTTAGGGGAGTCTTCTAACCAACATAAACCATGTGAGCTATCATGGAGTTCAACGTCTTACCTATGTTGCGGAGGACTATCTTATCCTTGCCATCAGAATAGAACCTTAATCTTAGTGATCACTGAACTTCATCCATATTGGAAAAAGGCTTAACCTACGTTGGCTCATAGTTTTTAGGAATTAAGGATATGCTCATCCATATTTCCTTCTCGATGCTAAATACTACTCCTAGAATACTTATATGCTCATACTTTATGAAATCCACCATAATTAGCATAAGGGTTTTATAAGTGAAAACCAGTTATGCTTTTCTTTACTTCAAATAATAAAGATGAACAAATGTGGATTCCTTATCTTATCTTAAGATCAAAAGATCAATCTTTTCTTTAAATCATAGAATAAATCTATCAATGGAGCTTAAGAGCATAATCTTCTTGTAAACTCAATACTTGTACTTAGGGATTATAATACATACTTAAATTCTTAGAAATTCATGAAAAAATTTCATGCTCAATAATAATTTTAAAATCTTTCAACAATATCCAGTCAAGATAATGAAATTAAAGTCACAATGTGAATCTTATAAGTCAAAACATGAATATATGCAATTTGTGATGCACTTAAAGATTCTAATTTCATGGTAATAACATACTTCAATAATATGGCTATTTGGGTATGAACCCTAGTTCTAAAAAAGTAAATTAAACATTAAAATCATTCACTTTGGGCACAAGGATGAAATAATAACCTTTTTAATAACCCCACATACCTCGATTGGATGAACTTTTGAAGAAAGCTTGAAATTGGAACTTAACTTCTTGAGTTCTTGAGGGACGAAACTTGAATTTTGTTCTTGGGAAGAGGGGAAGGGTTTTAACTCATGTATGGGACTTCAAGGGTTATGAGGGTTGAAATAACGTGTTTGAAGACCCCTTAATTTATTTTAAAATGATTAGAAATGGTTTAGGGGAGTAAAAATACCTCAACGCCCTTAAATTAAGTCAAAATAGAGAAACTTTAGCACTTTTCTTTTGTTGGACTACTCATAGACAAAGCAAATCTGAGGGTGTGAGGGGCATGCCAATAGCATACCTGTGGGTGTGCTGTGTACAACAAAAGCATACCTTATCCAGTGGCTATTGGCATTTGTCATACGATGCATGGCCTTAGTGGAAGGTCTATTTAGTAACGCACACATAATTCCAACGTCAAAAACACCCCCAATATAACCCATAACATCTAACCATGGTCTACATCAAAATAGGGCTCCTAAATTTCATTTGGAATGCATTATTAGAGCATTAAAAACATAGTTTGTTACACTCACCGTTTTTCACAAAAATGGTCATAATTTTTCGATAGACTTCAAATTAAGGTGAAATTTGTATCATTGGAAATCTAATTAAATTATCTATAATTTGGTGTCTATTGAGATGAAAAATTCAACATATGTAAAATGTTATACACATTCAAATCTAACCCTTGAAGAATCGAATATCAAAATTTTTCGAAATCAAAGTCTCGTAGCTTAACTTTGCTCTAAGTGATTGCTAAGAACATTTTTCCACCTCAAAAGAACTATTAACACTAGGATAATAATCATGACACTTGTATTCAAATATAAATTATGGGATTAGAGTTTACACACATAGAAATGACAATTTGATTTCTAGGTCAAAAATGTTGGTGTTACATACCAAGGCTCCAACCATCAAAAAATATAAAATGTATGAACTATGCACATGGTTGTAAAGACCCCAATGCAGGCAAACATGGTTTTTAATATTCCCCCCCCCCCCCCCCAGAGACCTCCACCTTCACATCCAGCTACACAAACCCCTTTAGGCCCAAATTAAAACATTTATGCATAATCCCTTCCATTAACCTAGGAATCATTTAGTAAGGCATTTACCATTTGTATCATCATACTAATTATTCTTGCAAGCTAAAACTAATTATGTCATTATAAATCAATTAACTAATGTCACTCCCAAGGTTACATTTAGAAAAACAAAACCATAGCCACCAAGGCCTTTCAAATCTGTTTTATCCACTTAACCTTTATAGTAATGCAATGTTCCCAAAAAAAGTTAAATCAATATCCATGTTTCAAAACCAAATTACATAGTGGGTTAAGGTTAATTCCAATTCCAAATCAAAATACATCAGTTTGGGGAAACTCGTGTTCCTCATTCCAAATCACCATAACCATACACCTATTTAGTTCTAAAACCAACAATTTAAGCATAAACATTATATTTAAAGCATGGAAAAAGTATTTCCAATAACCATTGTAAAACCCATAAATCCAATTTAAAAACCCAACCACTAAAACCATATGAACAAGGATCAACATTTGCCATTATATCAAATTAGAGTTTAGGGA
The DNA here is from genome assembly GCF_002878395.1 of Capsicum annuum. Classification (NCBI taxonomy): domain Eukaryota; kingdom Viridiplantae; phylum Streptophyta; class Magnoliopsida; order Solanales; family Solanaceae; genus Capsicum; species Capsicum annuum. The sequence goes on along the minus strand of NC_061122.1, from coordinate 67,341,090 downwards.
AGAGATATATGCCTGAAAGATATAAGAATGGGAAGAAAATCCAAAGTTGAGATCTTGAAGATTGAATTCCATAAAAACCATAGTTTTCTCGTTCTTAGGAATTTGAGAGAAGAGGCTTGTGTTTTGATTTTGTTAAATAATGTAAAAAGGTCCAATTGGGTGTTTTATGTTGTGGGTAATAAGTAAAGAAATCAAAAGACCAAATTACCCTTAATGAAAACATGCAGGAAAATAGCTCCCAGTCATTACTGGTTAGGTAACGACTCATGGTGACTGGTCACGAGTCATTCCATGGACTTGAGGACTGAGCAGAAACTTTGGCCCATGTCACTATTTTTGTCATGAGTCCTTCACTGCATCTTGTGACCTTACCTAATGACTCATGTGGAGTAAGTTGCAATCAAGACAATAAATTTGGCATACTTCACTATTGATACTTCGAGTCTCACCGTATGGCTCGTGATTATTGATAAAGGCTCATCACCTAAGTCATTGTTCGGAAAATATTGCCAACACTCAAACCATTTTCAAAGTACAAGACTTGGGGTATTTCACAAAGGTACAACCTAAGTCATCACACTAGCATCTCCAGGCCTCCAAATCATAGTAGGAACTGGTGCTAAAGTACTCAGGGTCTCTAATTCAATTGTCTTAATATGAGATAATTACTATAATGAAATAACCATAAATAAAGGAATCAGAGTATCATGATGTAGAACCATAATGCCTAATGAAATATCGAAGTTGTTGGTCTCTAGAAATTTTTGAGTTAGGAGCTTGCTGCCTTGAATACGACTCACCTTTTGAGTTATAAGGAGTCATTATGAGTCATAAGACCCAATCATAACATGCCCAGTGAGATTTTTCTAAGTCATTGTTTTGACTGCGGCTACCATGTTATAAGTCGTAAGGACTCTAAATGACTCATATAGTCCTTTCCATAAGAAAACCAGTATGATGCCCAAAGTATTTTGTCCTGAATACGAATAGGATGTAAAGGGTCATATGGACTGGCTATGAGTCATAAGGTCCTCTTCGTAACTATAAAAGTATTGGTGGTCCAGGACATTGTCTAGAAAATGAATTAGGGGAAACGAGTCGTAAGGTGAGCTACAAATTGTAAGGTCACCCATAATAACTAGCGGCATATTTTCCAGCATTTTTATGATGGGATTTTAGACATTTTCCTATTATTCCAATAATAACCCACGACCTATTAACATACTTGGCACCCTATTTTTGTCCATAATATACATCAAATACACTTTTCTATCTATAATCCTTTAAACCATCAATACTTAGGGTTTTTAAAAAGTGGGTTAAGTAGAGCTTAAAAGGTTGAATTCTCTCCGTAATCTTGGGTATTTAAGTCATGTGACTCTACCCTTAAACTCATTTTATTTAATTCATGAATTTACATGGTTAATTATATGAATTTGAAATAAGGGCTTTGATACGGTTGAGAGATTTGACATGAATTGTTCTTAAATTGATTTCCCCTAGGTTATTATGCATTATTCATGTATTGTTAATGGTTTTGAACTTATGGGGTGCATGGGATTGGTGAATAATCAAAGGGGTCATGTTTTCTCTAATTGTGATAAATTTTGCTTTGACATATGGTCTTGGAAATTGAGGTCTCTCAATCTAAATGTGAAATTGATAATGATTAAAACATGTGGCAATGCCATATATCATTATTAATTTCAACCTAAATGCATAATCGGTTTAATAAATTAGGAATGTGTGTTAAATCTTTTAATTAGGCTTAAAGTGGGTTGTGTATCCAGGCAATGAAACTTAAGTTTCCAAGGGGTCAATACCAAAAACGACGCTATCCGGTGTGCGGGTCGAAATGCTTAGGAGATTCAAGATCACTTTTATTATTATTTTATGATTGGGAGGTTCGAGCCCCCCATGTTATATAAATTTGTGGTCAAGTCACCTTTTATTTATGTCGGAAGGTTCGAGTCCCCCGTCAAGCATATGATATATGATTATCCTATGGTTCATGAATCTACATACACTCGGGGCCTTCCAGCAGACAAAGAGTTGGTCCTATTATCCTGTGGGTGCCTTGATTATGAAGGTTATGCTACACAATACAGGTTAGATTTTAAAAGTTCATTTTAAGCCTTGTTTCCTACCCCGGCATGTGATATATATATGTATGTATTTGTATTTGATGTTGTACATTGGATTTGACTAGTTTTAAATTATTAATCATGGAATTATTTTATCCCTTATCCTTGGTCCTATTCCTGCTTAGTGATTAGGTTTGTGGATAGTTCGTGAGTGGACTTGAAGTGGTGATTTTCCATCATTCGGAAGACTTTATTTCATATTTTGGTTTCTTATGTCTTAGTATTTTTTTCAAACTTGTTTATGGCTATGGTCGAGGGCATGTCACGACACTTTGTTGATTTCGGTTTTGTTAGTAGGCCTTGTGGATTACTATTGACTTGGGTGGTGGTGTTGGTTGGTTGTATTTGGTTGGTTATTGGCTATAGACATATATTAAATTCTTTGATATTATCTTATGTTATCTTGTTATATGTTTGGAATTCATCCTCTGTTGGGCATTGTGTGTTTGGTTTGACTATGCAATGGGGCTGGTCTTTAATACTCAGAAGACTTATGATATCCATCACGGCTAGGCCCTGGTTTGGGCCATGACACCTAACCAATGGATAGTCATGCATAATAGTATAACCTTAAGATAAAAAAACCAGAATCATACCTCAAATCTAAATACGCTTCCAATAATCAACGTGCCACATACTAACCATAATAAAAATAATAATATAAAGTAACCAGCTAGCTCAAAAAAATAGTACCTTATTGGGTCATTCACAAACCCCTACCACCACAGGATAGGAAGGTCCAATCAACACACAACACACCATAAGTCGTACTCGTCGCCCATACCTATGCAATCCCCAATAAGGTTGATAAATATAGGTGAATACTGGTGATAGGCAGTGTATATACATGAATAAATGCCATATAAGTCCATACCATAATTGATCCATGGACGTTAGTGTAACCCAGTTTATAACCTCACATTATCAATATCATCATCAATCACCAAACTTGAATTCATGCTTATATCATCAATATCTAATAATCAATTGTCTGACCTAAACTGGTGCTCAAATCATCAGCATCATAAGAATAAATTGTCATACTTGAACAGGTGCTCATATCATGAACATTGTAATAATCAGTTGCCAGACTTGCAACGGTGCTAATATCATTAACATCATAATAATAATGTGCCAAACTTGAACCAGTGCTCATATTAGCAACATCATAATAATCAATTATCAGACTTGAACCGATGCTCATATCATTAATACCATTATCAATCCCCTCTGTCCAGTACCAAATCTATATATAACTAACTACATACTCTTAAAATGGAAGGCTAGATCCATGGATAAAATAGTATAACTCTGTAGATGCATTGCCTCGGGTAAACTCCAGGACTAAGACATGATAAAAGTGTAGAAAATGTCAAAATCTCTCACAATCGGGGTAAACAGTAGTAGCAAAATTATGGACCAGAATCTATATTGATGAAATCTATAAATCATCATTTTTAGTCTCAAGGTCTCATAAGTCATTCAATAAGGTCGTACAATTTCCGTTATAAAGAAGTTTGTTTTAAAAGTGAAAAGTGGGAATAATTCCCTTTTTAGAAAAAAGAGTAATAAAACAATATTTTAGATGGAGTTGTACCATTCGCCTCTTTAGTGATCATAAATGTATCGAATTTATGCATGGCTTCACCAGTATCCAAACAATGTGATCATAAACATCAAAACATCTAACAACTACTGTCGCATTCATTAAAAGAATTAAGAACTTCCTAGAATCCAACCAATATCATAATCACCGCCATGGGCCTAATAATACATCTAGAATTACCATAACATAAACTAACTCAATAGGGTATACCAATAAACTATAACTAAAGGGCATCCCCTTTACTCATATCTATTAAGTCGTGCCCATAACTATGCCTATAGGCCTTGTCAAAATTCTTAACCATAAATATATCAATAATCATATCTATAAGTCGTAATATATCTATAAGTCATATCATATCTATAAGCTATATCATGGCTATGAGAAATTAATCATAATCTGAAAAACCATCACAATTCATCGGTCATAAAGTAACATTATACTAAAGACTCAATAGTCTCAACTATGTCTAATATGCACAAATAAGTCGACAAAGGCGAAAAGAAGACTTGGCCTAGGGTGAATTAGAAGGGCCCACTTCTAATCCCGAAATCCATGTCAAGGCAAATTCCATAATCGTACTATGAATTCCATATCTAAGAAGAATGTAATAGAATCATAGAAGTATGATAAGTATTTCTCCTTAAGAAAAATTACCCATCTATCCCCCAAACTCATAAACTAGGCTAAGTACTGGCTCCTTACCTAAAATCATATCCTAACATTTATATCTAACATGCAACATATATAAAGCACCATCTCATGAAGCAGAGTAGACAAAAGCCCACCTCAATTTCGAATCAAAATTCCATAAATTGTCCTTAAATTGTTTATCTTCACTCCATGATCCTGAAATGCTTCCAAACTATCGAAATCATAATCTACATATTATTAGGAGTAAAATGAGTCTCATATTGCTTCTATATTCAAGATAGGTCTAAAAACGAACATTGAAGATAGGTTTGAAAACAAAAGGGGTAAAACTATAATTTTATTTTTGAAATATGTTCCCCATACTCATAGGATTCAATAGCTTAAAACCCATGCAAAAAGAGTTTTAAATGGGGTTCAAATCAAAGAAAAAAGCATTTTCAAGCTTTATCGACCAAAAACCCAAAATCTATTTTGAAATTAAAAATTTGAAATTGTTTTGAATATGAAATCAGGACAAAAATGATAATTATAATGTTATAAAACATACGCATCGAAGAAATCTTAAAGAGACCTTTGGCATCGCCTAAATTCGAGCTCCTAAGGCCCAAAAATGGTGGAAATGAGGATTTAATTCTCAACTTGGGTGGAAATTAAAAAAATAATATAGAAGTTGTTGGGAAATGGGGGGAAATAAGGAACTAAATTGATAGAAAATTATTGTACGAGAAAAACGTATTGAAAATCATCAAAATCAGAACTTCCTAACTCCCAAAATGTCAAAAATATGAATTTAGGTCTTATACTTAGCGATGGCCGCCAAAGCAACACTTTAACCGCTAAAGCGCTCTGATTAGTAGGTAAAATACGGCTAAATAGGTCATATGGTAACTTTTTTAAGATGGTCAAATGGTCAACAATGGCCGCTAAAGTGGCCACATGACCATCAGCAACTTTTGAAACTTGATTCCCCCCGAAATTCTTTTGAAACCCTGTGAACATAATCCGGGTCGAATGGAATCATCAAAACTTTAAATCAAGATCATTTTCACTAATTTATGGCCAATATCTATAGTTCTATTTTTTATATTATCTGCAGAATAGCCCAAAATAAGTTTGGAAGCCTTAAGACCTGAACTAAGTGTATCCCTAGACTAAAATCAATGTTCCGTAGCTAATGACATTGTCAAAAGTCTTATCCAAGGTTTTATAATAGGACTTTTGTTCCAAGACCAAATCTTAAATAGGGAAAGATCCAAAATAGGGAAATAAACCTAAAATTCAAACTAACTATTTGATAACCAAACCGACAGTTCTGATAAGTCATAAATGAGTTGTAGACAGCGTGGAAAAGCTCAATATATTGGAAATACATAAAAATCAAGGAAATAACTTAGAGGGTCATTACAACATTCATTACTAAATGAACTTTCATTCACAAAATTCAATAGATAGAAGGATCTCAAAATCTTGAAAGGAAGCGATACTGGTCCTGCATGCTTCGAGAACAACTCCCAAGTTAAACTCTACTAAAATACAACACTAACAAAATATTTTTCCACATGTATCCCTTTTTCTCAACCAACTTACTTTATTTCCTTCTCAACAACAAAAACATTATGTAATACCCCAAACTTTCCTTATGTCTAAGTTGTATCTCTATAAGATCAATGAATTACTTCCAAATTTATTAGTATTTAAATCAGATAGAGTTTTACTAATTTTGAATTTTTATCATGTGGAAAATTGAATTAGCTTTCCAACGATACCAATTTCGTCCAAATTCGGTATCGGAGTGAGAAGTTATGACTATTTTACTGAGAGCTGTCAGAACCGCCCAAGTGCAACGGACAGGTTGATGGACCTTCGAGCTTATGATGGACCGTCGCTCGAGCCATCGCAATCAAGGTAGTAAACCCATCCACTGTCCAAGTGTGATGGTCAGGCCGATAGATCGTCGAGCTTGCGATGGACTATCGCCCAAGCCGTCGCTACTAAGGTAGTGAGCCCCTATTCTGGTCTAAGTATGCTGGTCTGACTGATGGACCGTCGAGCCAATGATGGACCATCGTACGAGCCATCGTAGATCCCATTCAGCATTTTAAAGCCATTTTTAAAAGGGCTTTTTGGTCTTTTCCCATTCCTTTTAACACCTAGATATATCAAAACGAAGCATAGAACTTTAGAATCATCCAAAGAATCATTAACTAGGTTTTTCTCTCAAGATTAACCCTCAAGAATAAATCCAAATCTTTCTCTAAGAACCTTAAGATTCAACCATAATTTCTACAAATTGAGTTAAGATTCAAGGTTCCCAAGTCAAAAGCTTCAAGAACCCTCACTCAAGAGTACAAAAAAGATTCTCAAGCAAGCTTGTTCATCTACAAGTCATAATCTAAGGTATGTGGGGTTTGAACAAGGACACTCCTTTCATCCTTGTGTCCAAAAGTTATTTTAATTACAAAGATATATGATTTTACATGTTTCTTATGAAACTAAAGTATGGGTTATACCCTATGTTGTATTTCTTGAGATTATGATGGTTTCAATGTTTTAGAAATTGAAGTAGATGAGTATGTTGAGATTATAATGCATATTGATGAAAATTTCCAAATTTCTGTATGATTTATGAATGTTTATGATATCGAGTATTAATTTTTATACGTCTTAATGTGAGATTGATATATGGGTCATTAAGACCTATTTGAGATTATAATTTTAAGAACTTTTGTGCTATAAGCACCCATGATTTGAGTATTTTGAGATTATTGAGAAAGTTTGACCTTAACAATCATAGTAGCTTTGAAATCCACTTTTCTAAATGAGATTTTATAGTTGGTTTATTTATGAACCACGAGATTATTTTAAAGTAGATTTTCATGAGATGAGCGTAGGTAACTAAAGGGAGTAGTATTTAGCACCGAGTTGGGTAAGTTACTACGGTTTCATCCCCCAGAACTATGTGCCACCGTAGGATTTAGATTTATGGGCTCGAGGCTGAGATAGTGATCACTAAGTTGAGGTTATACTCCCTGACAAGAGTATGATGCCTCTCCCAAATGTGAGGTTTCCTCCTTAGGAGGACAAGACATTGGACTCCATATAGCTTGAATGGTGTATGTCGGTTAAGAGAACCTCCCTAATAGCATGATTTTTCAGGGTATCTTCTTAAAGTAAAATTTTCCCAAGAAGAAAGTAGTTTTCCTTATTAGTAAGAGTAAGTAATAAGTTTCTAAAGTAAATTATGTTCCTTGAGATGAGATTTATACTATGTGTTCCACTATTCATAATTTATGAGATATGCATTTTGAGATTATTCGAGCTATGTGAGTCAGTTATATTAGCATGCATGATTTCTGTAAAGATTGATGATATTATTATGTTATGTAGCACATAAACCCTCATATACTTAGTACATCCTTAAAGTACTAATCCATATATATGTCTATGTGCTACATTGTCTCATAATGTAGGTTCAGGAGCTCAGTCTCAGTAGCTTTAGTGATCTCTGAGTAACTTGATCTACATCTCTATAGTTCGTGAGTCCTCATGGTTCAAGGACCTTTTTTTACCTGATTTCAGCCTTTAAAGTACTTGAGTTATTTCTTTTTAGTTGAGTATGAGTCAGTTGCGGATCTGTCCCAATGGCTCTCTAGTTCTTGAGTAGTGGAGGCTTTGTCAGACTAGACTATCAGTGGTGTTTTAGACTTTTTAGCATGTTGCTATTCAGATAGTATTTTTTTGTTATTTCAATTGAGATATGTTATAACAGTGCCATTTTTTTGCTTTACCCATCTTAAAAGTGAGTGTTAGAAGTAGTTACAGGCTCAAAGGATTAGCTTAAGGCTACTTGTAGCTTTAAGCATCGTGTGATGTCTCGGAGTGAGATTATGGGGCATTACAAACTTGGTATCAGAGCCTAAGGTTGAAGGATTCCTATGGAGTCTGACAAGCCGTGTTACATAGAGTCTTGATCATCAGTGTGTAACACACCACATCTTTGAGCAAGAGGCTACAAGACGTTTTAGAAAAAAAAGGGTTACCTCTTTCTTTCACAATTTGTCGTGCTTACAGTCTTCTCTCTCTGCTATTAATTCATGATCATTTAAGATAGAAAATGCCTCCCCAAAGAGCTAATTCCCATAAGAATGTTAACCAGCAACCTCATCCTATTGATCCCCTGAATGATAATGTGTATCACGCTGAGTTTCAAGCAACTTTTGAGGCATTAGCCCAAGCAGTCACTGCTAATGTTTAAAATGTCATTCCACATCATCAAGGAGGTGATTTACCTACAGCCAGGATTCGAGATTTTATGAGGATTAATCTACCAGAGTTCTATGGGTTGAAGGAAGAAGAGGACCCACAGTTGTATCTTGATAAGGGAAAGAAGATCACCCAGGTTATGTATGTGACTGAAGAGGAGAGTATGGAACTGGCCTCTTGTCATTTGAAAGACACTGCTTATTACTAGGTTGTGGCATGGAGGAAGAGTAGGGGGAGGATGCTGCTCCTATGACTTGGCAGGTGTTCCAGGATGTATTCTTGGATAAGTTCTTCCTACTTGAGATGAGGGAAATGAAGATAGATGAGGTCATGAGCCTAAGGCAAGGATCTATGACTGTTAAGGAGTACTACCTCAATTTCAAGCATTTAGCCAAGTATGCTCCTGACTTGGTAGCTGACACCCAATCTAGTATGAGTAAGTTCATGACCGATGTGTCTGGTTTGGTGATGAAAGAGTGTAGGATTGCTATGCTCAATATATATATGGATCTATCCTAGCTGATGATGCACGCTCAATAGATTGAGGCAAATAAGATAAGGGAGAGAGATACAGTAAAGGGAAATAAAAGGGCTACATTGGAGTAGTTTGAGCATGGCTAGAATAGATCCCATTAAGGGAATCGACCCCAGTTTTAGGATCGTTCATCTATACCAGCACCTTCATCATCTAGTGGTCTCGTATCAAAAAATAGGCAGGAGCAGGGGAATAGGCCTTCTATGTCCAGGTTATAAAATAATGTAAGTAACAGACCTCAATATCCTCCATGTACTAAGTGTGGTAGGGACCATCCCGGTGAGTGCTTATCCAATCAGAGGGGTTGTTTTGGTTGTGGCAAGATAGGCCATAGACTTAAAGAGTCTCACATGCTAGGTAGAGGAGCAGAGATGTTCGAACTCAGACTCAAACTACTAGTGCACTAGCTCTTTTAGCCCGTCCAGCCCCTCCTCGGGGTGGTTCATCTAGTACGACTGGTAGTCAGCGCCAGAATAGATTCTATACCTTACCATCCCATCAGGAATAGGAATATTCTCCTGATGTTGTTACTGGTATGCTCCGTGTCTTTTACTTTGATGTTTACGTGTTGTTGGACCCTGGGCCAAGTTTCTCTTATGTGACCCCATTAGTTGTTGTGAATTTTGAAATAAATCTTGCAATGATTCCCGAGCCTTTCCTAGCTTCTAATACAGTAGGTGAGTTAGTTATTGCTAACCAAGTGCATAAAAAGTGTCCTATCACTGTCCTTCATAGAGTCATATTTGCTGATTTGATAGAGTTGGAGATGGTTTATTTTGATATAATTCTGGGTATGGATTGGCTTCACTCTTGTTATACATCTATAGACTTTCTTGCCCGTATGGTTAAGTTTCAGTTTCCTGATGAGCTAGTCTTCGAGTGGTCCAAAAGTTCAGTATCTCCCAAGAGTGACTTTATATCCTATCTCAAAGATAAAAAGTTGATATCCAAAGGTTGCATCTTCCATCTAGTTAGAGTTAAGGACACTAAGTCTGAGATTTTGACCATTCAATCAGTCAGTATAGTTAATGAGTTTCTTGATGTCTTTTTGGAAGATTTCCCAGAGGTAGCTCCTGATAAAGAGATAGAATTTGGGATTGACCTTTTTCCCGATACACAGCCTATTTTTATTCCTCCATACTGTATAGAACCTATAGATCTTAAGAAGTTGAAAGATAAACTCAAAGATCTTCTAGACAAAGGTTTCATAAGGCCCAGTGTTTCTCCTTGGAGCATACCTGTCCTGTTCGTGTAGAAGAAAAATGGTTCTTTGCATATGTTCATTGACTATCGTCAGCTTAATAAGGTCACATTCAAGAATAAGTACCCTCTTCTTTGAATTGATGACTTGTTTGATCCATTGCAAGGTGCAAGTTATTTCTCCAAGATAGACCTTAGATCCGGTTATCATCAGCTTAAAGTGAGGGAATATGATATTCCAAAGACAACCTTCCAAACCTGCATTGGTCACTTTGAATTTCTAGTCATGTCTTTTGGGCTAACCAATGCTCCAGCAGCTTTCATAAAACTCATGAATCGAGTGTTCAGACAGTATCTTGATATGTTTGTCATAGTGTTCATAGATGATATCCTTGTTTACTTCCGTACTAAGAATGACCATGCAGATCATCTTAGAATTGTCTTGAAAATTCTTAGAGATCATCAGTTGTTTGCCAAATTCACAAAGTATGAATTTTGGCTAAGGTCAGTATCCTTTCTCTGTCATATTATTTCAGCCGAAGGAATTAGAGTTGATCCCCAATAGATAGAAGCTGTAAAAAATTTACCTAGACCTATCTCTCCGTCAGATATTAAAAGTTTATTGGGTCTAGCTGGCTATTACTGTCGTTTTGTTGAAGGTTTCTCATCTATTTCATCTCCTATGTCTAGACTGACCCAAAAGAAAGTTAAGTTCCTATGGTCAGATACTTGCGAGAAGAGTTTTCAGGAGTTGAAGACTCGACTCACTTCAGCTCCCGTGTTGACATTACCTGATGGTAGAAATATTTTTATGGTGTATTATGATACCTCTAGAGTTTTCTTGGGTGGTGTGTTGATGCAAAGAGGTAAGGTTATAGCCTATACCTCTATACAGTTGAAGCCGCATGAAAAAAATTACCCAACCCATGATCTTGAATTATCTGTTGTGGTTTTTGCTTTGAAAATCAGGAGACACTATCTGTATGGTGTTCATGTTGATGTGTTTACGGACCAAAAAATCTTGCAGTATGTTTTTTCTCAGAGGGAGTTGAATCTTCATCATAGGAGATGGTTAGAGTTGCTAAAAAATTATGATATGAGCATGTTGTATCATCCGAGCAAGGCCAACGTAGTGGCAGAGGCCCTTAGTAGATTGTCTATGGGCAATCTTGCTTATGTGGAGATAGATAAGAAAAAGTTAGCTTGGGAAATGCATCGTTTGGCTAGACTGGGTGTTAGGTTTTTTGACTCAGCTGAGGGGAATGTTTGGGTTCAGAGTGGTTCTGAATCCTCTTTAGTTTCGGAAGTGAAGGAGAAGCAAGACATGGATGCTAGTTTGGTCAAACTGAAGGAGTTAGTTAAGGACCAAAAGGTAGAGGTTTTCTCCCAAGGGGGAGATGGTGTATTGGGATTTCAGAATAGATTATGTGTTCCGTGTGTTGATGATTTGAGGCAGAGAATTATGGTTGAGGCTCATTGTGCATGATATTCTATTCATCCTAGTGCCACGAAGATGTACCGCAACTTGTAGGAAGTCTATTGGTGGAGTGGCATGAAGAAGGATATAGTAGAGTTTGTGGCGAAGTGTGTAATTTGCCAACTGGTTAAGGTAGAGCACCAAAGACCTGGTGGTAAGCTGCAAGAGTTTGGTATCCCTACTTGGAAGTGGGAAGAGGTGAATATTGATTTCGTGACTGGTCTACCTCTTTCGCGTCGTCATCATGATTCGATTTAGGTTGTTGTAGTTAGATAAGACAATAGCAAGTTTATTAGGATGAAAAAAAATTCCATAATGAGGATTTCTTGAATCCACCTAAGTAGGATAATCTTAACTCAATCAAACCATGAATCACCTTGCTAAGGAAGAAAATACCAATCTCGTCACCATTACCAAGAGTAAACCACCACCAAAACACAAACCTAACAAACAAGAAAGATAATTGTATGACTTCTCGAAATCATGTCTAAGCCACCATTGGGTGATGAACTAGCCAAATCAAAATAACGGACCCCAAACTGGTCAACCTTAGAAATAGACGACACAACCCAATTGTCAACTCTAAAACCATCATAGAACCATGGAAAACTAAAATATCTTAAATACCATAATCCACTCAACAACCAATCTTGAATAACCATCAAAAGAGGAGAACAACTAACCTCACCTTGCTATACGTGAGAAATTATCTAACTGAGCTAGTTGCCCAAGAAAAAAATAAGAATCGTGAGGAATAGAATTCTAACTAGAAAATAATAGTATATTCATCAACCAATCAAGGATAAATTACATAATACAATAGCAATAATAACCACAATAATATAAACATCATTTTAAGGAAATAGGTGGGACCAACAACAAAATCAATAGCAAGTACCACTCTAGGGCCACAATAAGGCAAAAATACTAAGGTAAATGGAACTCAAACCCAAATGCTACACCAATTAGGTACAAAATATCTATATTAAACCACTTCATCCACTACTAAAATAAATAATCTATGGGGGTAATTGTAGAATTATGAACTCTATATCAAGAGACATAACAAGCGTTATAAATCAACCAAGGCATACAATCATTGATGGGTACGATAACCCCACTACATAGAAATGTAAAAGTAAAGGAAGGAAATAAAATCACACCTATCATGGTGAAATTCAGAGTTACATACCTGACAGATTGGAGGGAGAACAAATCTGAACGTATCTAAACTCAGACTGACCGGCTGAATCATTAACTGAGGCCCCAAGTGAACTACTTCTAACTAAAGGTTCCCCAACACTATGAGACTAATCTAAATAATTAGGGATCCCATGTCGGGGATACTCTCTATACCACTGACCAATCTTTCTACAGTCACAGCAAACCCTTGAATCCCTAACCTGACAAAAAACATAAGCTGATGCCAATATACTGACCCATTAGAGTTGAGGGAACTTCCTACTAAAATGATCATCATCCCTGCAATCATATCATACCTCAATAACTGTAGGCTAGTGGGGAACATATGCTAACTCTATTTAAATAACTAACTAATGTTTGCGGAACTTTGTAGACCTATGTCCCATATCACTACAACAAAAAAAGATCTTGGAATACTTTGAGGTGCTACACACTCTGATCTAGAATAACCACTATGTCCTAAAGACCCATACCAATTACTCTGCAAGGTCCGACGACAACACTACCTACTAAAACTATCATGAGTAACCTGAGAGAAAGAACACCCAACTACTATCAAATTCTCTAATGCCAAATAGGGTCAAAATTCTAATCATCTGATAAATCTACACACCATGTTATTCTCTAAGGTAAATATCATAGAAGTTTCTTATAGTGTAATACCCTTTATTTTTAGGCTAGACATTGAACCACGTTCCTATGTATGGAAACTCTAATCCTATGATTTGTATTTGAATACATGTTTCATGATCATTATACTAGTGAGAAGAGTTCTTACTAGGTTAAAAATGTTAATAGCAATCACTTAGAGAAAAGTTGACCTAAGAGATTTTGATTTGGCCTAATTTTGGTATTTGATTCTACAAGGGCCAAATTTGAACGTGTATAACATTTTACATATATACAATTTTGCATCTCAAGGCCCACCAAATTGTAGATAATTGAATTATATTTCCAACTATATAAACTTTGCCTTAATCCAATACCCGAGTGAAAAGTTATGACCATTTTTATGAGAAACAGTAAGGGTCTACGATAGCTCCGTGATACGGACCTTAGGCCCCACATTAGCCTTTGTGACATGGAATATATGTTTCCTGCATCCATAAGTATCATCCTAAGGGGTGTTTTAGTGTTTTATCTTTTTCCCCAAGCACCTTAGTGACAGATTAAAGCCCCAAAAAGGCATTATTTACCCATTGTCATCAAAATAATGCACATAGAAACCCATCCCCTTCCCAAGAACGAAGAATTTAAGCTTCTCCTCCCAAGAATTCAAGAGGTCAAGTTTTACAGTTTGATCCCTTTTCAAGAATTTAACCATTTAGGCATGTGGGGTATTCATTAATGGGTTCCTTTCACCCATTGAACCCAAAACCCCTCTTTTGGGTTCAAGTAAGAATTATACTCCGATTTATGGTCAAGTTCAATGTAAATAATGAAATTTATCCATGTTTCCTTATTAATTTCACATTCAAGCCATGCTATTAGATTTTTCCATGTGAATTATGATTCTATATGATTTGATTTTCAAACTACCATGTCATGTTTGGTCAACACCATGTTAAGTTGTCAAATTCATGTATTTAATCATGTAAACATGATATCCTATCAAGCTTAACTTATCTCCATGTTGTAATTCAAGAGGTTAGTAGTTATTCAAGTGTATTATGTTTTGGGTGCCCAAAATTATGACTTACTACGAATGATTTAGACATTGTTATCATTATTAAAGTATTATTTAGAGCTGGGGTTTTGAACACCCGATACTTATGTGTTTTAACATATATCTTTTTTCAAGTAAAAAGCCAGATAGAATCATGATTTTATCCGTATATTTAGATTATTATTTTTAAATAACAAACTCACCAGTATTATTTTATGTTAAATACATCAGTTTACATGTTCATGGTTACTTCAGATTATGCATACACTATCAATTATTAGAACACCATATTTCAACATATTAGTCATCAGTACATACACTAGTTCATGATTCCACTGTTAGTTCAGTTGGGAGTATAATTTAGCACCAAATAAACCTAGGGATAGGGATCACCTACTAGTAAAGAGTGTGACTCTTAGTAGCAATCCCTGATTTCTAGAACTACATAGCCAGCGTAGATTTGAGAGTCTTTCTTCCAGTTAAGGGTTGACAAATAACTCATAGAAGCACCTGCCTACAGAGAGTGACTCCCCAGTCCTGTGGGACATCTATTTAGTTAATTCACATAGCCTATTTAGTACCCGTAGAAATATATTGACACCCTTTCAACTAGGCTTATAGTTTTGACTAGAATTAGCTAAGACTAGATCATGTCAGGTACATGATACCTCCCACAGTTTTAGACTAAGTACAATTAATTTTACATGATTGGTATTTAGATATAAGTTTTTCAGTAAATAGATATCAGTTATCTAGTTAACAAATATTGGTTATCCAGTATACAAACCTCAACTATCAAGTTACATAGATATCCAATTGCTCAGTTATAAAAATACAAGTTATTCAGACCATTTCAGTCATGTTATGTTTGGTTTTGTGATCTTATGCATTTATGCTCAATATATTTGTATATTCAGATCCTTGAGTTAGGTCAGTTTACATTTTTGTTTAGATGTGTATGATTTTATAGTTTTTATCACATAGTTTTAGACCCAGTATTCATACATGATCCTTAATACATTTTAACAACACGTTCAGCTTTACATGAGAATTTCATAAAATATTCATGTTTCAAATATTTTCCTAGTTCACATAATTATTTTCAACTAATGATTTATAAATCTCACTTTCACTTTTAATTTTCACTTGTAGCTAGGTTTTAAATGCATGTTTCAATGAATAACATATGTCCTCAGTTTTAAAGCATATTTTAAGTATTTTTATGATTTAATGAATTCCTCCATATACTCGGTACATTCCAAAGTATTAACCACATATATGCATTTATGGATATATTCCTTTATAATGTAGGTACCAAATATAGTCTACGCACCTAGGTCAGACAGTTCTTAGCTCTCGGCCAACAGGTGATAGGTCCTCTTATTTCAGGAACTCCAGCCCATTGTAGTTCATGTATTGTATTTTTATTATCCATATGTATTAGTTAGTTGTAGTTAGAGGCATGATAGATTGTCAGTCTGAGTCATGATATGTAATTCTAGTTCTGTCTTTAGTTTTATAATACTTTTAACCATTATTAGTATTATAATTATTTAGATTTTCTCATGACTATGTTACCATTTAATAGATTTATCTTGTATATACATTATAAAATAGTGTATACAAGAATTTTGTTTATTGATACGAAATTAAGTATAATGATGTAGGTATGATCTAGAGGTGTACCCAAAGCAATATAGGATTATATTACTTCTAAGTTTTAATGTGTATTCTTAGATAGTATCATTGAGTTGCTAAGTGAAAATGAGGCCAGTAATGTAGTATATGATATTCTTACCAACTAATTTATGGGCTATAGAAGGCTAATAGTTATATCTCATAAGGAAGTATTAGCAGTGAGTTTTATAGTTTCAAGTGCAATCTTTTAGGGTGAGTTTATCATTTATGTGTATTGTTATGTCTCAGACTCGAGAGTAAGGTGGTTGCAGTTCAGTTTAGAGTTTATAAAAAGAACCCACAGACTTAGAATAATAGCTTTAATCTAAGAGGGAGACGATAAAATAATAAGTGGCAAGGCTTTAAGATTCTAGTAGTGATGCTAGTGTGTTGGTAAACAACAGTTGGGGAGAAAGATACCTGACCCATTCTTATCTCAGTGCAAATTTTTGTACTTTAGTCACAATGACATCTACTTATGCCTTACACTTCATCTCCATGATCATAGTTCATGTTCATGCACATCATAGAGAATTATGTGTGCTCCCAGTTCTAAGTGTAAGGAGTTACAATACACTCAGCAGTATGAATTATGCTCCATGAATTTATGAAGTTCAAACTCAGGTCATGTAGCTCATGAATCGTGTACTCATGCTTTACAGTATGCTTAGTTACCTAACTCATAATTCACTCTTAATGACCAGTGAAATTGAGATTTATGTCATGTATGTCCTTAGTTTATATCTCTTTGATGAATTTATATCATTGATACTCTATTTCTCAAGCCTCAATTAAGTGTCAAAGTTACATATAGTATCCTTCCATACTTCAATATCTTATGTTAAAACCTTTTAGTAACCTCTCCTTATGAAATGGTAGTGGTGATGAATAATTGTTTAGATGGGAGAGAGTAAATATTTCATGTTGAGAAACGATTATTGTATTCTTGTTTTGTCTAAGTCTATAAGTATGAAGGAAGATTGAGGTACAACTTTTGGTATATGTCATGGTTAGTTGGGAATTCCATATGTGTCTTCTTAAGAATAGTGCAAGAAAGTTGTTATTGATAGAGGTTTAGAGAATATGAGAAATATGATTTTATGGATGTTTGCCTTGAATTTTGTATGTGGTTATAATGATACACTTAAATGTCATGTTGGTATATAAGTGAATGGGTGAATTGTACACTAGTGAATTCCTAGTAAGAGGTTGAATTTAGTTTTTGAAGTGGTAAGAAGAACTATTCTTGAGATTAGAAGTTATGAAAATGCATGGGGTATTGAATTCATAGTTCATACTAGTATTATGGTGTTATGTGCAGTACCTTGTGATTTCACGTTAGGCTTGAACATGGTGGGACATGTAGCTCAACTCAAAGTTTGGTTGAAGTAGTTATATGTACCCATGCAAGTATTTAAGGAATGAGTTTAAGCTTGAATTGGGCAGTTGCATTACCTAAGGCCTAGTAATTATACCATATCTTATGTTTCATAGGCCTATGTTCCATATTATAGAGTTATAGCCATATTAAGGCTCCTTACTCAGATATCTTATTTAGATCATGCCCAAGATTTTTTTCTCCCTAATGTTATTAGAACCTCTTGAAAAGAATGTTGAAGAAATACTCTAGTTTAGTACGAACTTTCATTATGAGTTAAGTCCGTATAGCCAGCAATTCAGATTAGCAATCAGCCAGATAAGCTCCTGTGATTTTCCATCTTTTCATCCAATATTACTATCCGTAGTATCATGAATATGGCTATTCCATGAGGTAATTTGTTAGCATATATGTAAGTTGTAAATTTAGTTCAGTCCAAGTATTATGTCTCAGATTCAGCTATTTAGTCATGACTCAGTACGTAAGTGTTCAGTTCATGATCTCAGATTTGCAAATATTCCAGCTTAGACACTATGATACCCATTGTATGACCTTGGTCTCATTATCTCATGATATACTTTGTGATGCCATGAAGCCCATTTTTTAAATTCCTATACGTGTTTTATTGAGGAAAAATTCCTAGGAAGAAGTTACATACTTTAGTCCCTCCTTAGTAATTTTTGGAATTTTATTGCATCAGTTATCACTCTATAATTCTATATGTATGATTGTATCAAGAACATTTTAAGTGAGTTTAAAACTCTCAACATGAATCATCACTTTACAGTCAATTAAGTGAAGTCAGCTCAGAAGTTAGTTTCATGATGGATGTTTTAATGTTTCAACTCAGCTATATGCTTTGTTATCATACATGTCATGTCTACATTATTCCATACTTATAAGACTTCAACAAGTTCCTATCCATCATTCGAGGATGAAAGATTCCAAGGGGGAGATAATGTAACACCCCACATTTTTGGGCTAGACATTAAACCTTCGTTCCTATGTGTAAAAACTTTAATCCCATGATTTGTATTTGAATACATGTGTCATTATCATTATCCAAGTATGAAGAGTGCTTATTAGGTGAAAAATATTCTTAGGAATCACTTAGAGCAAAGTTGAGCTAAGAGCCTTGATTCAGCTAAATTTTTGTATTTGATTCTACAAGGATCAACTTTGAACGTGCATAACATTTTACATATGTGGAATTTTGCATATTAAGACCCACTAAATTATATATAATTCAATTAGCTTTCCAATGATACAAATTTCTCCTTAATTTGATAACTGAGAAAAAAGTTATGACCATTTTCATGAGAAACAATATAGGTCCGCGATAGCTCTGCGACGTAGACCTTAGGCCCCACATTAAGCTCTACATTATGGAGGATATGTTTCTTGTATCCATAAGTATCAGCCTAATGGGCGTTTTAGTCTTTTCCCCTTTCCCAAGAACCTAAGTCACAGATTAAAGCCTCAAAAGGGCATTATTTTCCCATTATCATCAAAATAACTCATGTAGAAACCCTTCCCCTTCCCAAGAACAAAGAATTAAATCTTCTCTTCCCTAGAATTCAAGAGTTCAAGTTTACAATTTCAAGCCTACTTTAAGAATTTAACCATAGGGATATGTGGGGTATTCATTAATGGGTTCCTTTCACCCATTGATCTTAAAAACCCTCTTTTTGGTTCAAGTATTAATTATACTCAAATTTATGGTCAATTTCAATGTAAATCATGAAAGTTATCCATGTTCCCTCGTTAATTTTATATTCAAGCCATGCTATTAGTTTTTTCCATGTGAATTATGATTCTGTATGATTTAATTTCCAAACTGTCATGTCCTGTTTGGTTAATACCATGTCAAGTTGTCAAATTCATGTATTTAATCAAGTAAATATGATATCCTCGCAGTTATTCAAGTGCATTGTGTTTTGGGTCCCCAATATTATAATTTACTACCAATGATTTAGACGATGTTATCATATTTAAAGTATCTTTCAGTGCTGGTGGGTTATGAATACTCGATACCTATGTGTTTTTACATATTTCCATTTTTAAGTAACAAGCCAGACATAATCATGATTTTATCCCTATATTTAGATTATACAAACTCACCAATATTATTTTATGTTAAATACATGAGTTTACAAGTTCATGTTTACTTCAGATTATGCATGCACTGTAAGTTTTCAGAATACCATTTTTGAGCATATTAGTCATCAGCGTATGCCCCAGTACATGATTCCAGTGTCAGTTCAGTTGGGAGTAGGATTTAGCACCAAGTGAACCCAGGGATGAGGGTCACCTGCTAGTAGAGGGTGTAACTCTTACTAGCAATCCTTGAGTTCCAGAACTACGTAACCATCTTAGGTTTGAGAGTCTTCATGCCAGTTGAGAGTTGACACATACCTCATAGGATCACCTGCCAGTAAAGGGTGACTCCCTAGTCCTGTGGGACATCAGTTTATTGGGTCCCCACATCTAAGTTAGTACCCATGGCATGGTACTGACACCTTTCAAGTTGGGGTTACAACGTTGACCTCGATTAGCTCAGATTGGGGCATTTCGGTTAAATGATACCTCCCACAATTTCAGACTAAGTCATTTAATTTTTACATGATCATATTTAGATATTAGTTATTTAGTAAACAAATATCAGTTATTTAGTAGATATATATTAGTTATTCAGTAAAAAAATATCATTTATTTAGTATGTAGATCTCAGTTATTTAATATACATACCTCAGCTATCCAGTTACATAGATATCCAATTGCTCAGTTATACAAATGTCAGTCATTCAATTATTCAGACCAATTAGTTTATGTTATGTTTGGTTTTGTATACTTATACATTATTGCTCAATATATTAGTATATTTAGATCCTCAAGTTATGTCGATTTACATTCTAGTTCAGATGCGCATGATTCTATGTCAATTTCCATCACATAGTTTCTGACCCAGTATTCATACATGATGCTCACTACAATTTCACAGTATGTTCTTCTTTATATGAGAATTTCATATCATATTTATGTTACTAATGTTTTCCCAGGTTACCTAATTATTTTTAGCTCATGATTTATAAATCTTACTATAACTTAAAATTTTAATGTATATCCAGGTTTTAAATGTATGTTTTTAGCGAATAACTCATGTCCTCAGTTTTAAAGCATATTTTAAATATTTTCATAATTTAATGCATGTCTCCATATAATCAGTACATTCCAAAGTACTGACCACATATATGTATTTGTTACTACATTCCTTTATAATATAGGTACTAGATATAGTTCACACACCAGGGTCAGAAAATTTTCAAATCTCAGCCAATAGGTGATAAGTCTTCTTATTTCGAGGACTCCAGCCCATTGTAGTTCATTTGTTGTATTTTGATTATCCAAATGTATTGATTAGATGTAGTTGGAGGCATATCCTAGCTACCTATAGTCAGTATAGTAGAGGGTTCATAGATAGTTAGTCAGAGTCATGATATGTAATTCCATTTCTCTCTTCAATTTTATCATGTTGTAAACTTTATCAGTATTATAATTATTCAGATTTTCTCATGATTATGTTACTACTTAACAAATTTTTCTTGTATATACATTATAAATCAGTTTCTCAAGCAGTATGCCAGTACATGAGTTAGCTTTAGATCACTTGTGGTTCTAAGTACCGTGTTATGACTAGGGGTAACCTCGGGTCGTGACATAGGGCCACTTATGAAACCCAATCTCATACTCTTAAAATTATCAAGAAACCTAATCTCATCCTCTAAAATAGTCAAGAAACCCTGTTGAACTCCAACAAACCCAACTCTGGCCTGAGAACTACTCGATGGACCAGATGTCTTCCCTAGTTGTGAAGTATCTGCAAAAAGACTTTGGATCCCTAATGTTGATGTAATTCCTTGAGACTAGCCTCTGTACGTCACATGGTGCTCAGGACCACATGTGATCCCAAGCTAACCCTTGTACTGACATAACTCATGAGCAACTAAAATAAATATGTAAGTCTTAAAGAATAATGCATAATATAAATCTTTTCTGAATATTATCAATACAAACAATATTAAGATAATTACAACTCTGATTACACAAAACAAACTGGAATCAAATACATTAACTTCTACTGATTGTTTGTGAAGCCTTTACTAGTTTGACTATAAGTAACCGCCCAGCTATCCCGAATCAATACGACTGGATGAAGAAAATAAAATACTATACAATCTATGACTGACTTAAGCCCTTGAATTAAAAGGACTCATCAACTGCTGACTGAAAGCTTCAACTGTCTGATTTTGATAAGTACACTACAACTTGTACCTACATTATTAAACAACGTAGCACATAGATGTATATGTGGATCAGTAATTTTGGAATATACTAAGCATGTAGGGGTGAATGCATAAGTAAAAATAGTAACTAACTGAGCATATAACTGGTAAAGAATGTATGCTAAGTGTAAATGACTCACGTTGGATGGAGTACAATAAATACTGTAAAATATAAGCATACTGTAGTAAAGCATAAAAACAATCTTTATGAGCATCAAACTTAGTTCTAAAAGTTGTACTTTCACTTTTTCTGTTTGTGGAATAAGTAGGACTGAAGTTAAGTCTTTTTTTAAATCATGTAGGCTAAGTGTAAAAAGGGCTCACCTTTATCATCTGTAAACTGAAAGCTGAAATCTCATAGCAAATGTCTTATGTAAAACAATATCTAAATAAAATTGTGAGTCGTTACACTTAGTTTCTAAAAGTTGTTTTGTTATTTTGTCTTATGACTTAGGGAGTTTCTTCTTAAGGCTTTCCTGTTATTATTTTCTGTTAGGGAGGTTCTTCTAACCTATATAAACCATGTGAACTATCATAGAGTCCGACGTCTACTTCCCCTAATGGGATAACATCACGTTGGGGAGAGGTGTTATACCCAAGGAGTATAACCTAAGTTAAGTGATCACAATCTGTATCTGCATCTATATAAATAGGAATAATCTGTACCTATGTTATCTCGTAGTTCTGGGGCACGTGAACTAGGAAACATGCCTAACCCAGTTCTAAATACTACTTTCTTTCATATGTATGCTCATTCTATAGAAAATCCACTTAAAATTGGCATAAGGGTTTACAATGAAAACCAGTTATGCTTATCTTTCTGTAAATCATGATCAAGATGAACAATGTGGATTCCTTATCTTAGCTTAGGATCAAAAGATCAAATCTTTCTTAAAATCTTGATATAACTTATCAAAAGAAACTTAAGAATAGAATCTTCTTGAAATATCAATACCTAAACTTAGGGCTTAAAAACCCATGCTCTAAATTCATGTCAAATAAAAATAACACTTTATGCTCAATAATCTTCTTGAAATACTTCAATAATTTCAGTCAAGATAATGGAATAAAAATTACAATATGAATCTTATGGATCAAAACATAAGCATGTGTATTCTTGATGCACTTAAAGCCTTTAAATCTCATGCCTTCTTTTATATAACTTGCAACATAATATCATGCTTAAATTTCAATTGAAAATCTATAAATCAAAGCATAAATAGATGAGAACAAGCATGCACTTTAACACTTAAATCACTTTATAAATCCATAAAGTCAAAACAAGATAGGTTGGGTATGAACCCTAATTGTAATTTACGTAAATTCAAATTTAAAACTAGTTTTGGGAAGAAGGATGAAAGTGTATCCTTGTTCATATCCCCACATACCTTAATTGGTTTGATTTAGAAATTGAAAGCTTGATTTGGAAGCCTTGGGAATGTTCTTGCATAGTTTTAATGAACTTCTTGGATTAGGAACCGTAATTCTTGGTTTTTCTTGAAGAGGAGGTGATGGAATGGATGATCTTGAAGGGGATTGATTAGGGTTTGTTCTTTAGAGTAAAATAGGATAAAGAGGGCAAATAATGCCCTAATGGATGGTTAAAATCGTGTTTTTTCAACTTGGGTTGAGGTTAGAAAAGGCCTCATTACTCCTCATTCATTTAAAACGAAGAAGTCATAACCCATATTTGCGATTTGAAGGCTCACCGTGATGCGGTATAATCACGGTGGCTTACTGCCTCACATGAAAAATGCCATAAATTTTTACTCGGGTATCGAATTAAGGCATTATTGGTATCGTTGGAAAGCTTAATCAATTATATACAATTTGATGGTCTTGAGCTTAAAAATTCTGCATACATCAAAAGTCATACACTTTCAAAGTTGTCCCTTATAGAATCAAACCCCAAACTTTGGACGAATCTAAGGTTCTTAGCTCAACTTGGCTCTGAGTCATTTCTATGAACATTATTCACCTAATAAGCACTTCACACCCTAGTATAAAGGTCATGAAACATGTATTAAAATTATGTATCAAGAAAAGGACAAATACACCTTTACCACAAGGTGATGGGTGTCTCATTGCTATCCCTGGCGCGATGAGGTGGAATCATGTTGAGCTGCTAGAATTGAAATCCAAATGTGGTCCAAACCTAGTTCAAAAAATCCAAAACTTACTTAAGACATGGAACCTACATCCCTGAACATGAATCAACTCAAAAACCATCGTCTAGGAGCCCGAAAGGTCAATTTAAAAATCCTTGGAGTTATGAAGCTAAAAATAAGACAAAGTCTTCAACACTTGCTAAGATTTTTAGGTTCTAAACCCCTTAAGCATGCACTATAATCTTAACTAAACTAAGAAAAGTTTGGGGTATTAAAGTTGAACCTCAAAAGGCTGAAGCGGTCATAAACCACACTAGATCCTAAGCTTGCCCAAAATCTTCAGGACTACGCTGAAGATCTTTGACATCCATCCCTAACTCTTTAGTCCGACAGTGCACTAAATCTACTAAAAAGTGTGTTGAATTCCATCCACATATATCGACATCCTTACATCGTCAATCTGGGAAAGAATAGAGTCAAAGAATGTACTTGAGGCGCATAGAAATACGGGCACATGACAAAGAGTCAAGAATAGAATTTCTTAAGAATGCTATGTAGCCTCCTGAATGTAGGTTATGGACATCTCTGCACTAATCCACAAAATACTACCAGTCACTTAGCTCTTGTTCTAACACACCAGTATACCTAGGCTCTGATACCAATTTATCATAACTCAATTTCTCAGGTCAAAATAGAGCCTAATATAACCCACCAATAGGCAAGCTAACTTATAGTCCAAAACTACTAGTAATGGACTATCAAGAGAGAAGGGGGAAGAATGCAGAATAAATATAGCAAAAAGAAAAAAATAGATAAGATAGTCTCAAAACCTAGTGGAATCAGTACATGAGCTTCTAATGTAATAAGGATACAAAATGAAGTACTAAATGCATATACAGATACAACTCATCTATGAATACCATAGTGAGATAAATCTAGTACATATGAGGTAGAAAAGTAATACTCTAAACACCAGGAGCTCACCCTACATCTCTAAATCATAGGTACTCTTCATGATGCACAAAACAATAATGATTACCCGTACTACAATCAACAGGCTGTAAAAGTATAGTATGAGTACAAAAACTCATGGTAATCAGTAGGCAACTACCGATTGAGCTCTAAAGAAAATGTAAATATAAAGAACAGACAAAAGGAATATAAACTACACTCAAATATCTAGGATACCTCAAAGTAAAGCTAATGAGACAATAAGGATAAACTATTTTATTCTAGCCATACTCATGAATCTAAGTACTATAGTGTATACCATTAGGCAATGTACAAATAATGAACAGAATAAGGATATATATATATATATATATATATATATATATATGTATATAAAGCCAAAGAATGGATATACAGCATGAATAAATAAAAGAAAAAAAGGGATATATGTTAATACCATAACTACTATATATATGTACATATACATAAACAAGGATAACCCAGGGTATAACCTAAGTCATCACACTAGCATCTCCAAGCCTCTAAATCATTGTAGGAACTAGTGGTAAGATAATCAGGGTCTTTGATCCAATCGTCTAAATAAGAGATAATTACCAAATGAAGCAACTGTAAAGAAATGAATCAGAGTATCAGGGTCTAAAATCATAATACCTATCCAAAGGATAATCATGAATAACTATATAACCTTAAGATAAAAGAACAAGAATCACAATACAAATCTCAATACCAGTCCAATAATCAACATGTCATGAAATAACCATATTAATAACTATAATATAAAGTAATTGGCTAACCCAGACAAACAATACCTAAATGGGCCTTTTACAAATCTCTACTGCTAAAGGCCCAAAATGTCAAATAAACACACAACACACAACAAGCAATACTCATCACCCATACGTATCTAACCCCCTATAAGTTTGATAGATATAAGCATATACTGGTGATAGGCAATACACGTGCATGAATAAATTCAAAGTAAGTCCATATCATAATCGATCCAAGGATCATAATATAACCTAGTGTATAACCTAACATTATCAATATCATCACCAGTTACTAGGCTTAAATAAGTGCTCATATCATCAAGATCAAATAATCAATTGTTGGACTCAAATTGGTGCTTAAATTATCAATATCATAATAATAAATTACCAAACTTGAATTGGTGATCATATCATCAACATCATAATAATCAATTATCAGACTTGAATCGATACTCATATCATCAATAATATCGTAATCCCATCTATTAAGTACCAGATCTATATATAAATATATAAATATAAAATGCACCATTAAAGTCGTGGCTAAAAGAGTATAAGTATGTAAATCTATTACCCGGGGTAAACTCCAAAACTAAATCATCATAACAGTGTAAAACGGATCGAAATCTCTCATAATCAGGGTAAATAGTTGTAGCAAAGTCGTGGACCAAAATCTATCTATGTCAAATCTAAAAATTGTCATTTTTAGTCTCAAGGGAACATAAGTCAGTTAGATGGAATGATTTTTGTTATGAAGAAATCCATTTTAAAAGTGAAAACTGGGAATAATTCCCTTTTTAGGAAAAATAGTAGTAAAATAAAATTTTAGATGTAATCATGCCATTCACCACTTTAGTGATCATAAACGTACTGAATCTGTGCATGCCTTCACCGGTATCCAAACAATGTGATCATAAGCATCAAAATATCTAACAACTATGATCACATTTTTTACAAGGATAAAGCACTTCCTAGAATCCAATAAATGTCATAATCATGGCCTTGAGCCCAATAATATATCCAGAATACCATATCATAAACGAACTCACTAGGCTATACCAATAAACTACAACTAAAGGCCATCCCCTTTACTCGTATTTATTTAGTCATGCCCATAACCATGCCCATAGGCTATGTCGAAAGTCATAACCATAAGTTATCGCATTAATCAAATATATTTGCCATAATGTATCTATAAGCCATAAAATATATCCTGGCTACAAGCCACTAATCATAATCCGAGAAACCATCACAATTCATTGAGTCATAGAGTAACCTTATATTAAAGGCTAATTAGTGTCAACTATGTCTAACATGCGCAAATAAGTCCACAAAGTCTAACACAAGTCTTGGCCTAAGGTGAACTAAAAGGGCCCACTTCTAATCTTTGAAATCCATGTATATACAAATTTTATAATCATACTACACATCTCATATATAGAAAGAAGGTAATAAGATTATTGAAGTATACTAAGCATTTCACCTTAAGGGTGAATTACCCTTCTAGTCCCCAAACTCATAATCTTGGCTAAGTCGCAGTTCTCTACCTAAAATAACATCCTAACATTCCTATCAAACATACAACATATATAAAACATCATTTCATGAAGAAGAGTAGACAGAGGCCTACCTCAATGCCGAACCAAAGATCCATAAATTGTCCAAAAGTCATCTGTCTTCACTCCATGATCCTGAAATGTCGCCACACTACCAAAATCATAATATACATGTCATTAGGAGTAAACCGAGGCTCATATTGTTATATTCAAGATGTGTCTAAAACCAGATCCCAAAATGGATTTAAAAATAAAAGGATTAAAACCATAATTTTATTTTTGGAATACTTTCCTTATATGTAAAAACCCATGTGAAAATGAGGTTCAAGTCAAAGAAAAATAATTTTCAATCTTTACCGGAAAAACCCCCAATACTCATTTTGAAATCAAGATTTTAAAGTTGTTTTAAAGATAAAATTAAGGAAAAAATTATATTTACAATATGAAAAGACTTACCCATGAAAGAAACTCATAAACTTCTTTAGAATGGCCCGAATCTGATCTCCCAAGCCTAAAAAATGGTGAAAATGGGTTTTTGGTTCACAACTTGAGTAAAAATCATGTAAAATAAAATATAAGTTGTTTGTAATGGTGAAATTATGATTCTAAATTGATAGACAATGATTCTATGAGAAAAATATATTGAAAATCGTCAAAACTGGAGCTTCCTAGCTCCTTAAATGTGAAAAATATGAATTTGAGTCTTTTACTCAGCGATGGCCACTAAAGTGGTACTTTGACCTCCAAATAGGTCTTATCAACAGGTAAAAGTACAGTTAAAGTGGTGATATGGTCACTTTAGTCATCGGTCAAATTGTCAATGGCCTCTAAAGCAACCACACTAGTACCAACAACTTCTTGAACTTATTTTTTACCCTTTGAACTCATTCAGAACCCTATGAACATGATCCAATAGTGCAAATTGATTGTAAAACATGTTTTGGAACCAATCAAATCATAATTTTTTTTATACTAGATCATTTATTCTAAATGTGGGGTCCCTCTTATAGCTTCATTTTTCATATAATCCGCCCAATAGCCCAAAATGAGTCCGGAAGTCATGGAACTTAACCAAGGGTCTTCCTAACCTAAAATCAATATTTTGGAGCTGATGACGTTGTTGGAATTCTCATCTGAGGTCATCTACGATGAGTTTTGGTTTGAGAGAAAATTCTAAACCTTAAATGCTCCAAAACAAAAAAAATGAGCCTAAAATCCAAACAAACTGTCCGATAACCAAACTGACAGTTCCAACAACTCATAAATGACATGTATCAACTATGGGAAGACTCAAAATACCAAAAATGCATGAGAATTAATGAAATGAGTTGGAGGGTTATTACATATACATCCCAGTTTCCTACTGTGCGCACAAGATGTTAAGCTTTGTGTTCTTATTAGTTATTTCTTGCAAACTATTCCTCTCAAATTATTGTGATTCAATTCTTATTGATTTGTGGTCCTCTTCTGATTTATTTTCTTCTAACTTATTAGTATCCTCTCGATGCTTTCTAACATTTTTATTTGTTATTTCTGCATTAGTGAAGCTTGTTTGGAAATTTGAATGCCTTGAGCATTCTATGGAAACAAGCAGGTACATTTTCTTTGACTTTATGTGTGCTCTATGTATATGAACATTGTGCCTATGACTAATGATAATTTTTTGTGTTCTAGTTCTTGACAATTTTGGATTTGTTCCTCTTATTTTTGTAATTCTAATCTCTTCGATATCTGTTTGGGAGTTGGTTTAGTTGAAGAATGTTTTGAGCCCCTTCAATGCCCATTATAGATGAAATTAATTTTGTCTAACTATGTTCGTTATTTTGTCAAATATATGTCCTTGTTATCTTAGGATCGAGTTTTGTTTATTGGTACAACCATAGGATCACCATTTTTATTTTGCATCTTTGGTCATCTGGATAATTAGGATGAATATTTGGAATAAATGAATCGATCTTGTGCGCTTATGTGACCCTACATAATTGTGAATCAACTTCCCCCCTACTTCACATAACTTGTGATTATGTGTAACCTACTTGACCGCATGTCTATAAGATGGAAGCTTAAACTTTCAATTTGATAGTTTGTGGACTTCCCGTCTTAGTTAGGCCATTGACTAAGGCATAATACCTTAGACTCTCGAGTTTAAACAATCTTTTGTGGATATTAATGGTCTTCAGCTGTGTTATTTGTATGCATGTGTGTGCATGCTTATGTTCAGCAGGTTGTTAACAAAATTAGTTGGGACTTTTGAAGAGTTGCTTGGTATTTGGGAGTTATTAAAACTTACCTTTGATAAGTCTGGTTGAGTTGGCTTCTTTTATATCTTCAGTTCATTTTTTTTGGTCTATAATAATCGTATTGTATAAACACGGCTAGTGTAATAAAATAAGGAACTGCTCGAGGGGTGAGAAATTATGTGTTTTATATCTCCTTTCCAATTTTTAAGTATTAATTCTGTATTCCTTGATTCTTATTCAAATGTTTTTTTAAAACATAAATTCAATTATTTAAAGTTCTCCGTATTTCCTCATCAAAACCATTATTCAGTTCCTTTTCTTCAACTTGGACAAAAACCATTATTCAGTTCCTTTCTACAACTTGGATAGTATCTTTTAAAATCATTAACTATATAAATTCTATCTTCTAACTTATAGTAAGCGGGAAAATAAAAAGAAATTACAAGGTCTAATTTCAAATCTTTTAAATTGAGTCGACGTGCCCTCGGGAATACCATTTACTTAAATTTTACAAAAGAGAATATGTGTATCGATACATGAATACATTTATTTGTTACATTTATACCTCATATGCTTTACCTGTTATTTTAAATAATAATACTACTATTTTTAAAATTAAGACCGACCTCTAATTAAAATTGTTGCTAAACTGGAAGAACGGAACGATTAATACCATGGTATCATTCGCATGAAGCAACAAAATTTTTTTGGAAAAAAAAGGAGAAATCTCTTTCATGATTTTATTTAGATCTCAAAATTTTCTTTCTTATAAAAAGTTTATTGTATTACTATGTTATTTAATTTCTTTATTCATTGGGTAGGTAAGTTTATAATTATCCTATTTCCTCCATATGCATATGTTTCAATTGTTTCACCTCTCTTATCTAAAATTTTAGTATATATTATTTATTAATTTGATATTTGTCTTTTGATAATCAAGTTTGCATGTTTGAATCGTTAATCACCTAGATTTATGTTACTTAGCTAATATTTCAACTAGTTTAATAAAATAAAGCATTTTCATAACTAGCCATTATGCATGATTTATTAGTTTTCTCATTAATTTATTTATTTTTTTCTTAAAATAAAAGTTTAGTTGATCACATAGATATTTTAGCTCTAAAATAAAGCGACATTTGCTTATCACTTAGATCCCACCATAATATATGAATTCGGTTAGGATCCATATTTGTAAACCTCGAAATGTACTTAACACTTTCCTTTTGAGGTAACATAAAACTTAAAATAGAATTATTCATAATTAGTTTAGAATGCTACCCTAATGTACTTTAGTTCATTAGGTGGCGACTCTTCCTCTTTTAATCATCCTACAAAAAGTTATCATATCAAATCTCATTTTTTGCAAGAAAAATGAAGCGCAACACCAATTACCTCGGAAAATGACAACAATTATCTCATGCTAACTGTTAAAGAATGTGAAGGGGACCTCTCATAGAAACTAGTACTAGTCAAACTAAGCAGTATTGCAAATGCCAAAATGGAAGTACAAGAAGTCTTATTCTCTGGACAATCTAACTTCCCCACTAAATTCAAGAGTGCACACTTGATCTAAGACAGGAAATATGGTTTCTTTCCTAACATTTTTATCTTGAATTAAACCCAAGAATATAAAAAAAAAAGCCTTAAAGCATGACGATGGTATAATTGCAATGCAGGAGGAGCTTTATCCGTTTTAGAGGAACAGGGTATGGCATTTGGTTCCTAAACATTCTAATAGAACTGTTATAGGGACCAGGTGGGTGTGTAGGAACAAGTTGGATGAGTTCGGAATCATAATCAGAAACAAGGCAAAGATAGTTGTTCAAGGTTACAATCAAGAAGACGACATAGATTATGATGAAACATTTGTTCCAATTTTTATAATGGAAGTTATCCATCCTCATTGCCTTTGCATCCTACATGGAGTTCCAGATTTTTCAAATGGATGTAAAGAGTGCATTCTTGAATGGGTATTTAAAGGAAAAGTATATGTGAAGCAACCTCCGAATTTTAAGAGTCATGATTATCAAGCTAGACAAAGCTCTCTACGGGTTAAAACAGGCACCAAAAGCATAGTATGAAAGGTTGTCCAAATTCTTGATAGATAGATGCTTCAAGAGAGGGAATATTGACAATGCCTGCTTCTTGAAAAACAGAGGCAAGAATCTTATTATTATGCAGGTGTACGTAGATGATATAATTTTTGATTTAACTCTAAATTCTCTTGATGATGACTTAGCAAAACTCATGGGAAGTGAGTTTGAAATGACCATAATGGGTGAGCTAAATTTCTTTCTTGTGCTACAAGTGAAGTAGGTCTCTGATAGTGTTCTGATTATCCAACAGATGTACATCTATAAATTATTGAAGAAGTATAAGATAAAGGATGCTAAGACAATAGAAACTCCAATTGGCACTGATACACAATTGGACGAAGATGAACTTGGTCCCTATATAAATGAAACTATACATCGAGGCATTATTAGCTCTCTCTTATATCTAACTGCTAGTAGGAAAACCATTATGTTTCGTGTTGGTATGTGTTAAAGATTAAAATCATGTCCATAGGAGTCCCATTTGAAGAAAACCAAATGATTTTTTAGATACTTGAAGGGAACAACTGATCTCGCTCTTTTCTATTCTTCCGCAGATACTTTGACCTGTTGGATATGTTGATCCTGATTATGCTAGTCTTTTGTTGATAGGAAGAGCACTTATGGAATGTATCACTTTCTTGGATCATCCGTAATTTCTTAGGGAACCAAGAAATAAAATTCAGTTTTACTCTTTAAAGCAAAAGTCGAATATCAATTTATTAATGATAGACCCGAACTGGGCCCTTGCCATAATAGGCAATCCCAAGTCCAACCAGAACCGGAGACCATCTTAAATACCCAACCAAACCAACCAACATATACCCAAAGTCGGATGAATCCCGAACATATAGAAAAATAATGTAATGCCCGATCTAACCATGACCAACCCAAGCAAGTTCAACAACCCAATATCCAACCAGTAACCAAGCCAAAACCATAAACCAAAATCGAGACAATAATCCAATGTGCGTGTGTGTGTGTATATATATATATATATATAACATAACCTATCCATACCCAAATCCAAAATGTCTATACAAAGCCTCTAATCCATAACCAAAGAGTATTTAGTCCGGACATGCCCCCGACCATAGCCAAAAACCATGTCTATGAAAAGAAGAATATATTTAAGGTAATCCATAACATAAAATAGATGCCTTTCTAACTATGGAATCTCACCACTTCAATCCAACACCGACTGTCCTTGAATCCGATCAATGAGTAGAAGCAGAAGTATGGTTAGTCCCTGCATCGCGTGGGGATATAGGCTCCCAAAGACGGGTTAGTGGGTGAACGCTAGCTGCACTCAGGATAAGGATAAAATAATGCCAACCTTTAAAACCAAGTAAACCAACCACATGGATACAAATCATCCATGTGCATACAAATCATACATACAGACATACCTACATACATATATATATATAACCATATCGGGAAAGAGAACTGGGTTTAGTATGCCTTTAAAACCATTAACCTAGGTATGTAAAGCTTAACCATCCTAGAACCACCTACGGGCTCTATGGGTCGTGTAACCCCCTGAACGGGCCACAATGCATGTAGCCGCATGAATCGGAGATACCATAGGAGTAGGGGATTTGCAAGTACCCTTCACTCTCCATGATACATATGTACAAATGTACATAGGGGATTCTCCTGTACCCCAGGAGTATCAGATATGAGGTCGTCATTACCTATCCTCATGTCGGTAAACATGAGTTTCCAGTGTTCATTCCTTGGAATCCAATCATCATGGTTAGCTATCACACACCACCATTATTGCAAAATTAAAACCATTATCGTCCAGCCAAATCAAGATTCCATTTATGTTCAATCAAGGTTATTACAAGTGGTATCGTCATACCAATTATAAATTACAAGCAATGTCCTCAGCTAACCTTAGGGGATTCCCATGTACCCCATTGGTTACATTATTTAGTTTACATGGGGGATTCCCATGCACCCTGCAAGTAGATCACTATTAAGCTTACTTGGGGGATTTCCGCGTACCCCATAAGCATTTCATTATTAAGCTTTGGTTGGGGGATTCCCTTGTACCCCAGAATTCATTCAACATTCAAACTAATTTCATCATTTTATTGTCTTGGGGGATTCCTGTGTAGCCTGCAAGGTTTTCATTCAAATCAATTTCATAGCCATCAAGGATTTACCATTTAACCACTCCAAACCATTCATACCATTTAAAACCATTCCAAAACCTTTAAACCATTTATCCCATTTAAAACCAATTAAATATGAAAAACCATCAAAATTGATTTAGGGTTCCATTACCAAACCATACCATGCAATAGTTCCAATGAAAGTTCAATAATAGAGTAAAAATATTCTCTTCGACATTTTAGCAAACATGTTGAGGGCATACCTTTACCATGACCAACACCCAAGCATAAACTATCAAAATAGGGGTACCCATGACCCATTTGTTAAACCACCACCAAAAAGCACCCATATGTGCAAACCATCGCCAAAAATATGTGAAAACATAATCTAAACCAACCTTCAACAATATGCAACAAAACCCTCAACATATGTTTCCAAAACCACCATTTATGATTCATACGTCAATGTTTATAACACATTAAATCATGTCTTTAGTTGGAACTAACAATAACGAAAGGAGTACATGGCTTATACAAGAAGATTTTGAAGAGAAACTTGACTCTTGAGCACTTTGAAAAATACTTATAGAAACCCTAGTCTCTAATCTTGAAGAGTGAGTTTGAGAGAGTATTTTGAAGTGTTTTTACTCTTCAAAGTGAGTTATGAAAGGCCACCAATGGTTATATAACTGGGGACATAAGGGTTTGAGGTAGGAAATGTCTGGACTAACCACACCTTAAAAATTGAAAACCAAGTCCCAGGAGGGGATGACCAAACACCCTTAGATGTACCCTAGGGTCTGAGTAGCAGCCTAACTAGTACCCTACACCCCACCATGGTCCCCTATATTGACCATCATACGACCACCTAGGTCTAAGTCATATCTTAGGGTATGAAAAGTACCCACAAATCGTATCTTTGATAAATTCAACTTGACTAGTCCACAAGCTTTATACGACTTGGCATCATACACCTCATATCCTTCCATACGATTAGTATGCTGTTGAGTGGTACCTAGCGCAGAACCTAACCCAAAACACACTGCTTACATTTGAGATAGGCATCCCCAACCGTATTTTCGGGTATGATTAGTACCAATGAGTCTTACCATGGACAAAATGTCAAAAACTCATAAAATTTTGCAAGGGACATGGTTTAGGGTGTTTCATTCTCCCCCACTTAGTATCATTCATCCTCGAATGACATGTAAGGGCGAGAACAAGCATGACATAACACATCAATACTAATCAAACTTCCCTCCAACCAAATTTAAAAAATGAAGACATAAACCATGATGAGAAGATCACCACATACAAGGGAACCCAACCTTCCTTTAACCAAGTTAGAAGACTATGATGCAATAAAGAACACATACCTTATGCGTGAATTTCTGGAAAGAACCAATACGAATAATTGGAGTCTATGTCCTCTTCACCAAACCCGCACCTTTTTGTTTGCAACCGGCGTACTTACCAACCCAAGATCCTCACCGAGACCTCCTTAAGGAACCAAGGATCTAATATACTAATACCACCCAAAAGAAACAACAAACAAAGGACTATCCACACTTTACCTCCACACAACTATATGGAATATCGGGTGAATGGAACTTATGCTAGAGAGCAAATCCAATTCAACTTAGAATTCCCTAGAGACACCCCACTAGGAGAGCTTGAGTCTAGATATACACCACCCCCATAATCAAATCTATCCAAAACTAAAAGGAGTTAACTTAGGCCACTGGCTTTAGTCTTTTTATATATCTCGAAACACTACTCCGTTCCATTACCATTATAATATGAAAACCATAAGTAAAAGACATGGGAAAACCACAACCAACCATTATAACCAAAAACCCCAACATATAGTTTAAAACCCAAAACCATTATGCAATTATACAATGAAAACAATTCATAAATCATGCCTCCCCAAGCCTCTTAAGTACATAACACTACTATTGGTATATCTACCAATCACAATATTCAAGCCTACTGCCTATATACTCGCGATATGATTTATCCTTCCAAAGATCTAGCACCCTATATAACTTTCACAAAGGTTTTCACCACCTATTCCTTTCCTACCCATTTTCCATGACAACAACCTTTCCTCGCCTTCCAAATCCTTAACTCAAGCAGTCATTGTAGACTCTCCCCGACTTAGGAACTTTTATATTCCTCGATTCAAACATCACCATGCTTTCCAAGTCACTACCAACATAAAAAAAGAAGGGTTATTTTTTGGAACCAAATTACTAAAATTTCACATGCCACTCAAAGCGAGACCCCCAGGACAAAAAACGACACCATAGACACTAAGTACTTCATAGAAACCACCTAGACCATAATGAAGAACCATCCTAACATGACCATACCATAAAAGAAGTCTTTGTGACTGGACACCGAAAATAACACAACCGCATATACCATAGGTAATGTAATGTAAAGTCAAGAATCATATCCAGGGAACAAGGCAAATACAAAATACAAACCTTAGGCATAAGCACTATCAGAACATATGCAACACTAGTAGAGTACTCTCTTAACCAAGATAAAATAAAATCACTAGAATATGTAACCTGACCTTCACGTAGAGTCCGCCGCTAGACAAAAATTTATGATTAGCCCTCGACCTTCAACCCATGACACCTATAAGCATAACACTCTGCTCTAATGGGTCTCACTAAGGATGTACATTAGGGACACTTGGTTTTTCTATACCCAAAACCTTATTCATCCATATGCTACCTAGAGCCTAGTATAGTTATATAAACTCCATGCTCTAACACCTCCAATGACCAGAACGTCAATCTATATCCATCCATTCAACCTGAACCTTCGTCAGATAAGTAACAACTTTTCCAGTATTGTATTCCTCAAGTCATCAACTTTACCCCTTCCGCACACCTTATCCAACTCATTAATTTACCATAATAATTTCCACATAGCTATCCCGAGTTAACATACTCCCTTTACCAAGATCAAGCATCTAGGTTCAAGACTAGTATCTATCAACCACCATGTACTTCCACCAAAGTACACCATATAGAGAATACACATATGGTCCACCGTACAAGGAGGTCACCTAAAATTTCCTTATTTACCCACCGATAACTTATTCAACCCCAAGGAATCCGTTCCCCTTATGCATGCAAGAATAAAAACACTTCATGGAGAACACTAAGACAGATAAAACCTCCATTTAAGAGATCTCTTAATCTCTCTTAAGCTACTTTAACACAACTGAAACCATTCTATATAGAAAGAATAGAAATTGGAAAAGTGTCTGAGACAAGAGCAATTCCAAACTCAACCTCCCTATCATAAAGACACAATGAAGGTCATCAAAAAGGACCCCAATAAATTTATGCACCACCAAAATTTATTACAAAGAAGGACCTTTCGAGTTAAAACCTTTAACCTAGACCAAATACTAATAGAGATACATCCCATTAGAGATAATTCTCTGAGCTCTAAGATATAATGTAACCTTTCCCCTTAATATCTAGGGAATAAAACCATCCTCCGATTCCATATCAGACTTACCAAGGAGTCTACTGATAACTTTATGGATCCAGAAGTCTAATGAGGCATAGCACGCGTATAACCAATCCATCCCTCAAATGACATCAAAATCCACTATATCTGCGTCTAACCAATCGACCAAGACCAATAGATACCAAAACCCCCATAGACTCATTTAGCAATTGCGGAGTCACCTACCGAGGTAGAAATAGAATAAAAGGAATCCAAAATATCCATGGAACCAAAACCAAAATACATAACCACAAATGGGGTTACAAAGAGATAGGGGACCCTGAA
Source organism: Capsicum annuum (assembly GCF_002878395.1). Classification (NCBI taxonomy): domain Eukaryota; kingdom Viridiplantae; phylum Streptophyta; class Magnoliopsida; order Solanales; family Solanaceae; genus Capsicum; species Capsicum annuum. The sequence goes on along the minus strand of NC_061122.1, from coordinate 67,303,263 downwards.
CCAAGTAAATCATACACACATCACAGAAAAAGTGTTTTTTTAATATACCAATGTCAGTATTAGAAGATATCTCGGACACTCGAGAGATAGTGAAGTAATTGAGATGATCCCAACCATTGTCGGAGCTAGAAGCAGCACCCCTTGGTACAAGATCTAGAGAAGTGGTAACCGGTGTCCTATTTTCCTAAGTGACTATCATTATGGGAAACTCTCATTCCATATGACCCAACTAACCATAATTAATACAATAATTCCTCTCTTCGTCACAACAACCATGGTGCGACCGAGCATAAAATCTACAAGAAAGATAGAATAGTTTGGATTGGGACCCAATGGCTCAAGATTAGGCACCTTATGCCCTAGAAGCATTACCACTCTAAAATTATCCGCCTCCTAATAGATTCGGGTCAGAAGTACAAGCCATAGAACAGGGGTTAGTTCGACCACTTACCACCATACCATGGGCCTCTTCTTTGTTCAGAAAACCAAGATCCCTTACCTTGCCTATTTTTCGACCTTGATTATTCCTCCCTATACCAATAGGATCGAATTGGTATGTAAAAGTTATCACTCTCAGGGTTAATAGAGCAATAGAATGATGAAACTCGGCATTGGTAACCTCTCATTAAGGTAATCGAGAATGAATATCGCCTTTTGAAATAGGATTAGTGGAGACCAGTGGGACTCCAAGAGGAAAACTAAAAACTGTGACCTTTGATTGGGTTTTTGCCCCATGATCTGGACTCGATCCATCCATGTTGTCCTTGATTGGGATGGGTGAGTTTCCATGAACTTTGGATCATTGAAAGAACATGACCTAAAAATGAACCAAAAGAAGATTTAGGGAATAGTTCAAGACCTTAGACTCCATAGCTCGAAAGTAGAACAACAAGAAAATGAAACATTCCTAAATGCCTTGTAGCCTCCTGTTATAAGTGTGGTGCACAACACACATATAAGCAAGACTCTAGTCGACACGGCTTTGTAGACACCTCATCACACCAAATCTTAGGCTCTGATACCAACTTGACATGACTGAAATCGAGGCCTTGTCGTAATGGGCAATCCCAAGTCCAACCAGGACTGGAGGCTACCCCCAATACTCAATCAAACCAACCAATATATACCCAGAGTCAGATAAATCCTTAACATATAAAAAAATATAATTCCCAATCCAATGCTTTGGGATAGGTCAACAACCATGACCAATCTCTCAATATCCAATAGATAACCAAGAAAAAATTATAAACCAAAACCGACACAATGATACAATATATATATATATATACATAATCAATCCATACCCAAATCGACAATTGTCCATACAAAGCCTCTAAACCATAACCAAAGAGTATCTAGTCGAGACATACCCCCGACCATAGCCAAAAACCAATTTTATGAAAAGACGAATATATTTAAAGTAATCCATGATATGAAATAGATGCCTTCCATACTATGAAAGCTCACTACTTCAGTTTGACACCGACTATCTTCATAACCAATAAATAAGCAGGAAAAGTAGTATGGCCGGTCTTTACATTGTATGGGGATACAGTTGCCCAAAGATGGGTTAGCGAGTGAACGCTAGCATGCACTCTAGATAAGGATAAAATAATTCCAACCTTTTAAAACATAGTAAACCAACTATATACATACATACCATACAAACAAACATACATACATATATACATATATATACATATATATATATATAACCATGTCTGGAAAGAGAACCGGGAATAGCATGCCTTTAAAACCATTAACCTAGGTATGTGAAGCTTAACCATCCTAGAATTACCCTCGGGCTATATGGGTCCAGTGTAACCCACTGAACGGGCCCCGATGTGTGTAATCATATGAGCCAAAGATGCCATAGGAGTAGGGAATTCAAAAGTACCCTTCGCTCTCAATGATACATATGTATAAATATACTTAGGGGATTTTTGTGTACCCCAGAAGTATCATATATGAGGTCATGATGACCTATCCTCATGTCGGCAAACATGAGTTTCCAGTGTTCATCCTTGGACTCCCACCTTCATAGTTAGCTATCACACCCCGCTATTATTGCCAAATTAAAACCATTACCGTCTAACCAAACCATTATTTTATTTATTTTCAATCAAGGATATTATAAGAGTTATCGCCATACCAACTATAACTGGTAAGAATTGTCCTTATCTAACCTTAGGGTATTTCCATATACCCTATTGGGTACATTATTTAGTTCACTTTGGGGATTCCCATGTACCCCATAAGTATATCATTATTAAGCTTACTTGGGGGATTCCCGTGTACCCCACAAGTATTTCATTACTAAGCTTTGCTTGGAGGATTCCCTTGTACCCAAAAGTCATTAAATATTCAAACCAATTACATCATTTCATTCTCTTGGGGGATTCCCATGTACCCCTCAAGGTTTTCATTAAAATCAATTTCCTAGTCATTAAGGCTTTACCATTTAACCACTTCAAACCATTCATACCATTTAAAACATTCCAAAACCTTTAAGCTATTTATACCTTTAAAACTATTTAAATAATGTAAAACAATCCAAATCCATTTAGGGTTCCATTACCAAACCATACCATGCAATAGTTCAAATGAATGTTCAACAATAGAGTAAAAACATTCGCTAAGGCATTTTATCAAACATGTTTAAGGCATAACTTTACCAAGACCAAAACCCAAGCATAAACCATAAAAATAAGGGTTAAACTTGACCCATTTATTAAACCATAACAAAAAAGCAACCACATGTGCAAACCATCACCAAAAACATATGAAAACATAATTTAAACCAACATTAAACAATATGCATCAAAACCCTCAACATATGTTTCCAAAATCACTATTTATGATTCATAACTCAATGTTTAAAACACATTAAATAATGCCTTTAGTTGGAAATAAAACTGAGGGAAGAAGTACATGCCATATATAAGAAGATTCCAGAGAGAAACTTGACTCTTGAGCCCTTTGAAGAACACTTGTAGAAACCCTAGCCTCTAACCTTCAAGATTGAGTTTGAGAGAGTATTTTGAAGTGTTTCTTTTCTTAAAAGTTATGAGAGGCCACAAGGGTTATAGAACATGGGTAAATAAGTGTTTGAGGTGGGAAATGTCCGTACTACCCGCAGCTTAAAAATTGAAAACAATGTCCCAGGAGGGTACAACCCAACACCCTTAGCCACATACCCTAAGGTATGAGTAGTACCCTTACTCGTACCTTATACCCCACTATGATCATATATACTGATTATCAAATGACCACCTAGGTCCAAGTCATATCTTAGGGTTTAAAAAGTACCCACAAATCGTATCTTTGACAAATTCAACTAGACTATCCCACAATCTTCATACGATTTGGCATCATACACCTCTTATCCTTCCATACGACTAATACGATGTTAAGTCATTACTTGGGAAGAACCTAACCCAAAACACGTTGCTTAACATCAATATAGGTATCTCATAACATATTTTAGGGTACGATTGGTACCCATTACTTGTACCATGGATAGAAGTCCAAAACTCATGAATTTTTGCAAGGGCCAAGGTTTAGGTTGTTTTAGTTGGTTCATGTTTTCCTCAACTTCTATGCATCAAGAAATAACTAGAAGATTTTGTTGTTGTGACTGAGTGTATGACACCGTTATGTGACAACACAAGTTCTCACAACATGGAAAGAATCCTATTCAACACAAGAGGCCATGCACATTGATATTAGTCCTCACTTTCTAAGGGATAATGTTGACAATGGGCTAATTTTAGTGTAGTTTTGTCAAACAAAGAACCAGGTTACTATAATCTTCACTAAATATCTTGGAAGGGAAAATTCTAAAAAGATCAAGGAAAGGTTTAGCCTTATCAAATAAAACTAATTCCTCTCCCATATGATGGCTATGAACAGAAAGCAAGTATATGGAGCAAGGTCTCTTGCAATGTTTAATTCAACTCATGAACCTTTTTAGGTACACACAAGCAGGGAACACAATCTTGATCAAGAGCATAAGAATGCTTTTATATACTATAAAGAACAATTTAATAGAATAATGATAGACCTTGCTCTCGTCTAGGATAGTACTTTTCACGACCCAACTTATTGAATCGCGATAAAACCTACTCTAATCAACCTAGATAGGAGCACCCCTTACCACCTAATTTAAACTATTGCATAAATCATCATGTAAAATAATGAACCTTTATTTAATTCTATGGATTTACAAATATTTAAATAAAAATAAATAGTTACCCTCAAGGACTTACTCTAAATAGGTCAAGAGGTACTAAGAAAGGATACAACGGTACTCATGACCCAGCTTCTACCATATGAACAAAGATAGTGGTTGTTGAATATCTTTATGCAATCGAGCATGAAACACCTATTGATCCTGCATTCTGATTGTACATCAAAAAGGGCATAGTAAGAGCATCAGCATAATTAATAGGTACTAGTAAGCACCATCAATCCATCCAAATTAAATCACATAAATATCACATAAATAAAAGGAAGCATGCTATGTGAAATTAAATAAATAAGAACTTTCACTATAAAAGTTCCTTAACACCCTTGGCTTTTACCAGCCTTACTACTTAAACCTTTTCTTATCATACTTAGCCTTAACCATCATTTGTCCACTATGTCATCAAGCTGGACCCTATTATATAACTCTTTTTAGGTTTTACAATACTTATGCCTTAGGGTTTCCTACCTTTAACAATTTGAACCTTTTTAGACATTTATGAACTACTTGACTTGTTCTTCAAATCTAGATATACACTAGTACACTAGCACCTAAAAAATTCACTTAATGTTATGTGAACTATTTACCAGATAGTAACATCCCGTATTCCCAGCCTCATTAATAATAACCAATAGATTAAGACAATAACAATACAATCGATACATTATTCAGTACCCTTCAAGTAACAATATCAGTGTAAATAGGAAGCCAAAAATTAGTGAACGTTAGCAACCCTAACCACATGGTTTGTGATAATACCTCAAATATGTGATACTTAGCCTTTTTCATGTAACTATACCAGTTAAGTTAATTACATGTTAAGAGACACAAGTCTAGTAAATAGAATTACCAAGTCAACAAATCATGTCTCTAATGATAACAAAGTAAAAAATCCATAACTCTCACAATAACAAAGTCAACAATCCATGATCCTAACAATATCAAAGTCAAAAATCCATGACGCTAACAATAACCAAGTCAACAATCCATGACTCTCACGATTTCCAAGTCAATAATCCATGAATCTAACAATATCCATGTTAATATTCAATGCCTATAACAATATACAATACAATATGTAAGCTTGGTTTACTCAAGAATCAATTATAACAAGTCAACATATAAGCCCAATTTACTAAAGAAACCAAATATTACCGACCAATACGTAAGCCAGGTGTTCTCAGGAAACCAAATTTAACAAGTCAACATGTAATTCCAATTTATACATAAAGCCAAATATAACAAGTCAACATGTAAGCTATGTTTAATCAAGAAACAAAACATAACAACTAATCCCATAAAGATGTTCAAAAACCAGTACATCCCATAAGAATAAGTATGAACTACATGAAGATGTCCAAATATATGTACAATCCATAATTGTCACAACCCAAACTAGGGCCTAAATGTGACGGGTATCTCAATCTACCATGGACTAGAGACCACCCCTTAGCCTAACCTCAAGGGCATAGTTGTAATTATAATAATAATAAAGTAAAAACCAATAAAGATAGTAATAAAAGATAAATATATCAAATAAAAGTTCTAAGAATCCTAAAAATCAAGAGTCCAATCCACACTTGTCCAAAAAAGCCTTTAAAACTAGAATACCAATCTACGTTGGGAAATATCCCCAATCATGACAAACAAAAGTCACAATTCCCAAAATTCAAAAAGAAACCTAAGGAAATGGCAAGGCTTTTGAAAAGATGAAGGATCACCACTTCACAAGAAATCAACCGATATACCAGACCACCTAACGCTACACAAGAGTAACAAAAAACCCTTTGAACCTTACATCATAAAATGATGTAGCATCTAGGGACAGTCAATGGGATAAGCACTGGTATGGAACTCTAAGAAAAGTGATAAAATAATTCCATGTCCAAAATCATCAAAAACCACATGTACACATTCATATATACATATATAAAATGTTGGGATAGGGTAAAGGGTTATGAACATGAGAGATTAAAACCATTAACCTGGAATATGTAGCTCTATCCATCCTAAGAGCACCCACAAGATATATGGTTTCAGCTTTCCCTGCTAAAAAGGCCCTAGCGCGTGTTAGCAGCATGAACCGAGGAAATCCAAAGGATGGATTAAGACACCAAAGCCTTAGCCATCACAAAAATAAAATGTATGAACCAAGTACATAGTCATGTTAACCCCCACACAGACAAACGTGATTTCTAGTATTGGTCCTCTCGGGGCATCCACTTTCACGTTGAGCTACACAGCCCCCTTTAAGACCAAAATAAAATAACTTTACACATATCCCAACCATAAATCAAGGAGTCTTATATTACAAAATTTACCATTTGGTATCATCATGCCAATTATGCTAGCAAGCTAATTTCCATTATACCATAACCAATTCATTAACCATTAGAATTCCAAGTTCCATCATAATCCAAAACCATGGCCACTAAGGTCTTTCAAACCATTTTATCTATTTAGCCATAAGTGCAATGAAATAGTAAAAAAGGACAAGTTAAATCATACAATATATCCATAGTCAAAAATAATTCACAAAGTGGGTGGAGTTTAATGTAAATTCTAAGCGAAAAATTCATAAATTTTGGGGAAACCATGCTCCCAAGTCCAATTCATACCATATTTCTCAGTTCATTCCCAAAACCATTAAGCCAACCTTTAATAACATGTTTAAAGTGCACGGAAAATAATTCAAGTAATAACCAATAAAAATCTCTCAACCCAAGTTCAAACCCAACCATTAAATCATATGATATTTGGATAAATTTATGTTATAATGAAAAATACAAGTTTAGGGAAGAGAGACATGCCTGAACTACCAATGAATTGGAAGAAAATTTGAAGTTTGAAGCTTGGAGGTTGAATTCCTTGTAAATCCTAGTTTTCTTTATACTTGGGATTTACAAAGGAGAGAGTATGCTTTTTCTTTGATAACTAATGGGAAAGGGGGTCCTTAGTATGTTTTTAAGTCATGGGTAAATTTTTAATGGAGGAAAAGACCAAAATAACCTTAATTAAAATATGCAGGAAAATTGATTCTAATCGTCACGACTCAGGTAATGACTCATGATGATTGACCCAGAGTCATTGCCTGGAATGGTGACTTGGAGATAAAATATTTGCCCTCCACTATTATGACAATGAGTTACTCATCACGATTCATTTTCTAACGTCATGACTCCTGATAAAAAAAAAATCCTTAACAACTCACTAGTGAGACAACGAGTCCCATATTATGATTTATGATGATTATAATAACTCATCACCTAAGACATAGTCATGGCAGTATTACCAATACTTTAAATATTTCAGAGTCTAAGAACCTGGGTTATTACATTATAACTCCCTCATAATCATTCGTCCCCGAATGAGAAGTTAGGGCACCTTGTTATGATAAAGAAAAGAATATAAACAAAAACCAAGAACAATTCAAAATGAATCAAGAGGGAAATAAAACTCATATCTCAAACATTGTCATCCAAAGTTAGGAACAAGAATGGATACTTGGCCCTTATATCTTCTTTAGCTTTCTATGTAGCTTCTTCCACCTTTTGATTCCTCCAAAGCACCTTTACTGAAGCTACATCCTTAGTCCTCAATCTACGAACCTACCTATCCAAATCTCGACTAGAACATCCACATAAGACAAGAAATCTGTCACACCAACAACCTCAACATGCACTATTAAAGAAGGATCACCCACAGACTTTTTCAGCATAGACACATGAAAAATAAGATGAATAGAACACAAACTCATAGGCAAATCCAACTTATTTGCGACATTCCTAATCCTCCTCAAAATCCAATATAGACCAATGTACCGGGGACTAAGCTTCCTCTTCGTCCCAAACCTCATAACTCATTTAAAAGGAGAGATCTTCACGAATACCTAATCACTTACTTTAAACTCCACCTCTTTTTGCCTTATATCCGTAAAAGACTTTTTGCAACTTTGGATTGTCTTAAGTCTACCACTAATTACTTTTACCTTTTCCACGGCTTGGTAAACCAATTCAGGACCAAATAACCTAGTCTGATTAACCTCAAACCACCCAACACGTGATCTATACCTCTTACCATAAAAAGACTCAAAATGAGTCATTTGAATGCTAGAATGGTAACTACTATCGTAAGCTAATTCAATTAGAGGTAAATCATCAACCCAATTCCCTTTAAAATCAGTCACATAGGTCCTTAGTATATCCTTCAAAGTCTAAATAGTACACTCTACTTGCCCATCCATTTGAGGGTGGAAAGCGGTTCTATGGTTCACTTGAGTACCTAAATTATTCTAAAACAAGCTCTAGAAGTGAGAAGTAAACTTTGTACTTTGGCCAAAAATAATTGACACAAGCGATCCATGAAACTTGACTATCTCCTGAATGAAAAACTTGGCCTAATTCTATTCGAAGTTGTTAGTCCTCACCAGCAAGAAGTGATAAACTTGGTCATCCAATCCACTGTGACCCAAATAGAATCATACTAATTGCAAGACTGTAGAAGAATCATAATGAAATCTATATTAATAATCTCCCACTTCCACATAGGAATATCTATCTCTTGAGACATACCACCAGGCGTCAAGTGTTCAATCTTGACTTGTTTACTTACTATACACTTGTCCACAAAATTTGTTACATCCTTCTTCATATTACTCCACTAGTAGATTTCCTTCAAGCCATGGTACATCTTAGTAAAACCCAGATGAACTGTATATCTACACTCATGAGCCTAAATTAGAATCCTTTCCCACAATCCATCAACATCAAGAACACACAACCTCTCTTAATACCTCAAGATGTAATCTCCCCCAATCTCAAAAGCGATGAAATTTTGCTGAGAAACATCATCCTTAATCTTCATAAGTATAAGATCCAAAGCTTGTTTCTCCTTTACCTCAACACTAATAGATGATTAAACCACTTTCTGAATAATCACTCCCCTATCCCCAGATTTCAACAGACAAACTCCCAAGTTAGACAACCTATCAATGTCCTTCACCAATCTTCTTTTATCCTTATCAATAAGGGATAAGCTTCCCATAGACAACCTGCTAAGAGCATCAGCAATAACATTAGCTTTACCTAGATGGTAGTTAAGGATCATGTCATAATCCTTAAGTAGCTCAAGCAATGCCTCTGCCTAAGGTTTCACTTCTTCTGTATAAATATATAATGAAAGTTCTTGTAGTTTGAAAAGCTATCTACATGCACTCCATAAGATAATAGAACCAAATCTTTAAGGGAAAGACTACAACGACCATCTCTAGATTGTGAGTTGGGTAGTTCCTCTCATAAACCTTAAGTTACCTGGAAGCATAGGCTACAACCTTACTATGTTGCAAAAGAACGGAACACATTCCTACAAGGGATGCATCATGAAACATAACAAAACCGTTAGCACCTTCACAAGCATCGACCAACAAGAACTTAAACTTTTTCTAAGTTAACTTCATTAATGGAGCAATAATAGATTAGAAACTCTCCACAAATATCCTATATACCTAGCCAAGCCCAAGATGCTCCTAATGTCGATTGGAGTTATGGGTACAGGTCATTTCTTAACTCCCTTAACTATTTGTAGATTCACCTTGATCCCTTTAGAAAAAATAACATGGCCTAGAAAGGTCACAACACTTAGCCAAAACTCACACTCAGAAAATTTAGCGTAAAACTTTTTATCCTTAAGAGTCTACAACACAATTTGAAGGTGATTAACATAATCCTTGTCACTTTTAGAGTACACCAAGCTGACGTTAATGAATACTATAATAAACAAATTCAAAAACAGCCTGAAAACTCATTCATAAGACCCATGAATGCAGTTGGAGAATTAGTCAACCCAAATAACATAATTAAAAACTCATACTGACCATATTCAATTCCCTACATCTAGTACCTAGAATGCTACATGGTGCTCATGACCCCAAAGGACTGCAAGCTAACCTATGACTGATATCTGTACCTGTACACTGCATAATATGACATAATAATATGGAAACATGTACTAAAAGGCCATAAGGTTCAATACTGAACGTGATCTGAATGATATAACATCTGTGTGGGGTAATAGAATACCCAAAATAAAACTAAACATACTGAAGTTTGAAACATGATATTCTAGAAAGCCTGTAACTGACTGAACTATCTGAGTTAGGAGTTGATGGGAGATATCCCCAACTAACTCCAGCTAATAAATTAATCAATAATATAATAGAGAAATAATTATTTCCTTGAAGAATGAGGACTCACTGCTAACTATGACTGCTGATATCTGGAATCTACTGATGGTCTAGAGCTCGTGTATCTGAACCTATGGTATAAGACACCATAGCGCAAATACGTCAGTACTTTGAATATACTGGTATACATGGAGGTAGGCTGAATGCATGGGGTTCATATGCATAATCAATACTAGATAACTGACTAGTATGAACATGAGAATACATGCGTGCATACATAGTAACTATATCTAAATCATGATAACATGAGTAGAATGATGACTGATATGACTAATGGTTGAATTTTGAAAACTGATAACATAAGTGACTGTATCTGGCAGTCCTGAATCTAATAGAACTAGCTGAGTTCCATATGGTATCTAAGTTGACTGTATCTGAAAGTCCTAAATTTTGAAGAACTATCTAAGTTCTTTTACTGAGACTAATACTGAGACTGTGGGAGGTAGTCCTCTAACCGACATGCCCCAAATGACATATTATACCTGAATTAAGCTCCAATCTATGCCCTGATTGGAAGGGTGTCAATATCATACCACTGGTAAGGACAAAATGTGAGCGACCCTAATATAATAGGTAACTCTAATGAGAATGGTGGGAACCCTCATATAGCAGGTTAAGCCACCTCATCTACCCTCATATAGTAGGCTATGATGGCTCAACCTATGCTGGCTACATAGTTCAGGAATGCAAGGATTTCTTCTAAGAATCACACCCTCATATAATAGGTGAGTTCCTACCCTTCCGTTCGCTCGGTGCTAATTTTTACTCCTATCTGAACAGACAGTGGACATGATTTATTGAATGAACATAGATTGAGTTACTAACTTCCGTTGATTGAATGAATACTACTAACATCTGACAACTGACTGAGTTCATAAGATCAAGGAGATTTCCTAATTTATAAGACTGTCTGAAGTCTAAGGATCATAGCTTGACTGAGAATATCATGGAAACATTTCATGGCTTTAGGCACACAACTAATATTTTGGGTACAAGTACCCCAGGAATTGATGGAAGAAAACTGACCAAGCATAAATTACTTGAACATATAACTAACATCATAATCCATAATACATTTATAGAAGAATTTCATCAAAACATGTGATAGACATAACTTGTACATACATGGGGATTTTATGGTATCATCCGAGTTAAGCATTTTTTTCTTCAGCTAGGAATTTAATCAAACATATTATAGGCTTGGTACATGTAAACATCATTGTAAAATAATTAAACATCATGGTTCAATTCTAATTTTACCATTCAAGGGTTTAGTCATATGTTTGCATGAATCTATATCTATAATAATTTAACCCACATAGACTTTATCACCCAACATGGAGTAGAATTCAATTTCTCATTATCCACATGAACAAGAGTAGCCCAATCATAAAATTCATAAGAAAATTCATAAACTTGAATTTACGAAAAAAAAATTCTTGGGCTTCATGGATGAAAGGAGTCCATGAATGAACACTATGCATACCTTGGTTCGTGATTTCATAAAGATTGATGGAGGAAATTCTTGATTCTGAATCTTCTATGAAAAGCCCTAGGTTGTTCTTGAGAGGTTTTTGAGAGAAGAGAGTGTATTTTGGGTGAAAAGTGGATGAATCACGTGTTAAAGGGCTTAAATATGGTTAGGAAATTGACCCTTTTAACCCTTGGATGTGTCTTTTAAAATTGTAAAAATTTCTCGAACTGGACCTTTAGCGCGACACGGCACTATCGTGCCGTGTCACTCAATTTTGCCAATTAGGAAATTGATGGATGGCGCGACACGGGGCCATCGTGTTGCCAGTTCCTTTGTGACCTAGAACTTTGGCGTGATGTGGGGAAAATTGCACTGAGACACTGGAAAATGGACAATTCTGAATTTAGGCCCTAGCATGATGCGCCATAATTGCGGAACCCTACTGGAAGTGGCCAAATTCCATTTCCTTTTGTGGCGTGGTGCACCACTGACTAATATGGCACTGTTTTATGATGGGAACTTTAAATAGTCATAACTTCTAACCCGGTTATCGGATTTGGGAGAATCTTATATCGATGGAAAGTTTATTGAATTTCCTACATGACAAAAAGTGAAAATCTTGAAAATTCCTCATGGAACAATCATAATTCAATTTACAAGATAATACTAGACATTCTTGAGATGAAATTAGCTAGAAAAAGTATGGGGTATTACAATATCTCCTCCTTAAGAACATTCGTCCTCGAATAAGACTGGCTGAGAGGGAAAAAAAGACAACTGACATACATACTAAACATAAATAACTAGAACATGATCTCATTACTGACAAGACTGACAAGATGAACATATAATACTGAACATGCATATCTGATGCATGTGTAACTGATTTATGAATGCATGACTGAGTGTTCTAAAGAACTAAGTTTCTCACAATGAGAATACATATCTGATACATAATTGCATAACTAAACTGATACATTAGTGCATGACTGAATATGCAAAGGTAATTGATACCAATTTTATAATGGGAACATGAGCATGAAACTACATACCAAGTTTGTGATGAACACTGAACATGAAACTAAGTAAGCTTAAGGAGAACTGTTACCTTGAGCTTGATCTAAGTTGGTGAAAAAGAGCTGAGGATACTTTGTGTGCATGTCTTCCTCTGCTTTCCATGTATCTCCCTCGACAGACTGATTTTACCAAAGAACCTTAACTAGAGAGACTTTTTTGTTTCTCAATCTACGAGTCTGATAGTCTAAGATTTTGAATGGAATCTTTTCATAAGAGAGAGTGTTCTGAACATCAATGCTCTGAATAGGTACTACAACTGATGGGTCACCTATGCACTTCTCGAGCAAAGAGACATAAAAGATTGGATGAACTGAGGCTAGATCTGAAGAAAATTCAAGCTCATAGGCTACCTTGCCAAAATTGACTGAGAATATTGAAGGGACAAACATATCGGGGACTGAGCTTTCCTTTTTTGTTGAATCTCTTCACTCCCTTGATAGGAGAGATCTTTAGATAGACATGATCACCAATCTCAAACTCAAGATATTTTCTACAAACATCTGCATAAGACTTTTGTCATCTCTGATCATCCCAAAGTCTTTCTCTAATCAACTGGACTTTTTCTAAGGCGTCGAATACCAAGTCAGGACTTATGACTGAGGCCTCACTAACTTCAAACCAACCAATTATAGATCTAAATCTCCTACAGTAGAGATATTTGAATGGAGCCATCTGAATACTAGAATGATAGTTGTTTTTGTATGTAAACTCACTTAAAGGTAAGTGGTCATCCCAACTTCCCTTAAAATTTATTGCACACGCCCTTAGCATATCTTCTAACATCTGAATGGTCCTTTCTGCTTGACTATCTATCTAAGGATGAAAGGTTATACTAAGATAAACTTGGGTACCAAGACCCTTTTGGAATGCTTTCCAAAAATGAGAGGTGGACTGGGTACCTATGTCTGAGATAATGGACAATGGAACACCGTGCAATCTGAACAACTCCTTGATATAGAGTTTGGCGTAATCCTCTATTGAATAAGAGGTATGAACTGGAATAAAATAAGCTGATTTGGTCATTCTATCTATAATGACCCAGACTAAATTATGTTGATGAAAAGTTCGAGGAAAACCCATCACAAAATCCATGTTCACAACTTCCCACTTCTAAGTAGGACTACTGAACTCGTACATAGACCTACTACGCTTCTGATGCTCTATCTTAACCTACTGACATATAGAGCACTTAACCATAAACTCTACAACATCTCTCTTCATCTCACTTCACCAATAGAATTCCCTCAAGTCGTAGTACATCTTTGTGGCCCCTGGATGAATAGAGTAACATGCACCATGTGTTTCTATAAGAATTTGCTTCCTTAAGTCATCTACACCTGGAACATAGAGACGACCCTGACAACGCAAAACACCATCTCCCCTTAGGAGAAAACCTCTACTTTCTGATCCTAAACTTACTCTTTCAACTTCACAAGGCTGGGATCTCTATGTTACTTTTCTTTCACCTCAGAAACTAGAGATAATTCTAAACTACTCTAAACCCATATATCACCCTCATCTGTATCGACTAAGAAAATGCCTAGTCTGGCAAGCTGATGGACTTCCTGATCTAACTTTTTCTTACTATCATCCACATGAGCAACACTACCCATAGAAAGTCTATTGAGAGCATCAGCCACTATATTGGCCTTGCCCGTATGATAGAGAACACTCATATCATAATCTTTCAAGAGCTCTAACCTCCTTCTCTGATGAAGAATGAGATCTTTTTGAGAAAAGACATATTGAAGACTCTTATGATCTATGAAGACATCTAGATGAACACCGTATAGATAATGCCTCCAAATCTTCAAGGCAATGACTACGATTGCTAACTCAAGATCATAAGTAGGATAATTCCTCTCATGGGGCTTAAGTTGTCTGGAGGCGTAGGCTATGACTTTACCATGCTGCATGAGAAAACAACGTAAACCTACTCTAGATGCATCACAATACACTACGAACCTATATGAACCATCTGGAAGAGCTAGAACTGAAGCTGAGGTGAGTCGAGTCTTTAACTCTTGAAAACTCTTTTCGTAAAGATCTGACCACTGAAACCTGAATTTCTTCTAAGTCAATCTGAACATAAGGGATGTAATAGAAGAAAGTCCCTCAGTAAATCATCTATAATAGCTGGCCAAACCCAAGAAACTCCTGATATCTGATGGAGAGATAGGGCGAGGCCAGTTTCTTACTTCTTTAGTCTTTTGAGGATCCACTCTAATGCCTTCACCGGAAATGATATGACTAAGGATGCTGCTGACCTTAGCCAAAATTTGCACTTACTGAATTTAGAGAATAGATGATGATCTATGAGAGTTTAAAGTACTATTCTGAGATGGTCTGCATAATCACACTCACTGTGGGAATAGACTAGAATATCATCTATAAAGACTATGATGAATATTTCCAAGTACTGCTTGAACACACGGTTCATCAAGTCCATAAAAGTTGTTGGAGCATTGGTAAGACCAAAGGACATAACTAAGAATTTGAAATGACCATACCAAGTACAAAAAGTTGTTTTCCAAATGTCACATTCTCTAACTCTGAGTTGATGATAGCCGGAACTGAGGTCTATCTTAGAGAAATAACTGGCACCCTGAAGTTGATCAAACAAGTCATCGATTCTGGGAAGAGGATACTTGTTCTTGACCGTAACCTTATAGACTTGATGGTAGTCTACACACATCCTAAGAGAACCGTCTATCTTGTGCATGAATAATACTGTAGTGCCCCACTAGGAAATGTTGGGCCTGATGAATCCCTTATCTATGAGATCCTTCAATTGTTCTTTCAATTCTCTGAGTTCTGCTAGTGCCATTCTATATGGTAGAATATATATAGGTTGAGTATCTGGAAGAAGATCAATGTCGTAGTCTATTTCCCTTTTGGGAGAAATTCCTGGAAGATCTTCGGAAAAGATATCTAAATATTCACCTACAACTGGAACTGATTCAAGGCTGGGAGTTTTGAAACTAGTGTCCTTAACTCGAACAAGATGATAGACACATCCTTTAGATTTAATTTTTGGTGCCTAAAGGTAGAAAATAAGCTGACCTCTAAACGCCAAAGTACTACCATTCCACACAAAGATGGGTTCATTTGGGAACTAAAACTGAACTATTCTATTTCTACATTCGACTATGGCATAGTAGGAATGAAGCCAATCCATGCTGAGTATGACATCAAAATTAGTCTATCTCTAATTCGACTAAGTCTACTGAAGTGACTTTCTGAGATATAATAATCGGGTAGTTCCTATATACCCGACGGTCTATGATGGTTTTACCCACTGGGGTAGAGACTGAAAGGGCTCTGCTAGAATTTTGGGACCAACACCAAAATCAACTACTATATAAGGAGTGACAAAAGAAAAAGAAGCTCCTGGATCTAGAAAAGCATAAATATGCTCATGAAAGATCTATAACGTACCGTTAACCACATCAGGAGAATTTTTCTGATCTTGTCAGGATTGAAGAGCATAGAGATGATTTAGGCATTGCCCAATAGTAGCACTGGAGGTGGCACCCTGCTGATTTGGGTGATCGAACTGAGCTGTGGAGCTATTCTTTTAACCTTGAGGACCTGGCTGAGGACAGACTCTAACTCTGTGGCCTGGCTTGCCACATCCGAAGAAAATACTACTGTCAGCTCTGCAAAGACCTTGATGGTTCTTACCATAAGTCTAGGAAAGAGGACAGGTGTGGGTACTGCTAACACTGCCCTGGGACTTAGATCCTGGCACTCTGTCTTTGTTACCCTCTCTAAACTTAGGAACTGGAGAACTGACTATAGAAGGAGCTGGAACTGATAACTTAGGATGAAATTGAGAATGGTTTCTTCTTTTTGACTTAGGCTGAGCAAAGTTGAAACCTCCTGTCTTTGCCCTCTTATTCGCTTTCTTCCTTATCTTAATCTTTTCCTTCTCAATCTGCTGAGCATGAGTCATAACCTGGCTAAAGTCATGTCACTATTCAACATGGCAGATTTGCACTTATTAACCACACTATCATTCACCCCTAAAACTAACTTACTCATCCTTGCCCTACTATTTGCAACCACATAAGGGACATATCTGGCTAATTGAGTAAACTTAAGAGAATATTCTTTCACTGTCATATTGCCCTACCTGAGGTTATTAAATTCTAAAATCTTATCTTCCCTAAGATCTAGGGGAAAGAATTTATCAAGGAAAGCAGATGCAAACTCCTCCCACTCAATCGACCCTGCATCATCTGCCCTTTCTGACTTCCACTGCTTGAACAAAGTATGGGCAACATACTGCAACTGATATGTAGCTAGCTCAGCACTCTTAATAGTAGTCACCCCCATGATGTTTGTCACCTTATGCACCTGATCTAGGAATTCCTGAGAGTCCTTATCTATCTTAGACCCAAGAAAGGATGGAGGATTCATTCGGGTGAAATCCTAAATCCTGGCTGCAGCTGAATTGGCCACTGGATTGGACAGAATAACAACTGGTCATTCATTATGAGCAGCAACTAAGTTAGAAAGAGTAGTGAATACAGCCCAGAACTCTGCATGAGAAATATTTCGGCCAAAGGTTCTTCGGGCTGAGGGGCTGGCAGATTCCCATTTCTTCTTTTAGAAGGCATGTTCTATAGAAAAAATGGAGAAATAAATTAGACTGAGAGATTTACTTGAGATTATGCTTACTGGCATGACATGAATACTTAAAGAGGGGAAACTATTCTTAAAACATCTTATAACCTCCTGTACATAAATGTGGCACGCCATATACCCCTGTACAAAACTCTACTAGATGTGGGTTTCAGACTTCCTAGGACTCTATTGAACCTTAAGATCTAATACCAATTTTGTAACACCCCAAACTTGGTACTGGAAATGCTACACGGTGCTCATGAACGCAATGGACCACAACCTAACCCATGACTGATATTTATACCTGTACACTACATAATATGACGTAATAATGCAGAAATATGTTAGTACTTTGAATATACTGGTATGCATGTGAGGTACACTGAATGCATGGGGTTCATATTCATGAACAATACTATCTAATTGACTAATATGAACGTGAGAATACATGCATACATACATAGTAACTATATCTGAAATTATGATAACATGAGTATGCCGATGACTAACATGACTAATGACTGAAGTCTGATAACTGATAACATAAGTGACTATATCTAAAAACCCAAAATCTGATGGAACTAGCTGAGTTTTATACTGTATCTGAGTTAATTGTATCTGACAGTCTTAAATTCTGAAGAACTATCGAAGTTCTTTTACTGAGATTAATATGGAGATGATGGGAGGTATTCATTTAACCAACATGCCCTAAATAATGCATTATAGTTGAATTAGGGTCCAATCTGTGCCCTGATTCGAAGGGTGTCAATACCACGCTACTGGTAAGGACAACATGTGAGTGACCCTAATATAATAAGTAACTCTAATGATAATGGTAGGAACCCTCATATAGCAGGTTAATCCACCTCATCTACCCTCATATAGCAAGCTATGATGTCTTAACCTATGCTAGCTACATAGTTCTAGAATACAAGTATTGCTTCTAAGAATCACACCCTCATATAACAGGTGAGTTCCCACCCTTCGATTTGCTCTGTGCCAATTTCTACTACCATCTGAATAGACACTGAACATGATTTAATGAACTAAACATGGACTGAGTTACTGACTTCTATTGACTGACGGAATACTACTGACATCTAACAACTGACTGAGTTCATGAGATCATGGAGATTTCCTAATTCATAAGACTGTCTGAAGTCTAAGGATCATAGCTTGACTAAGAGTATCATGGAAACATGTCATGGCTCTAAGTACATAACTAATATTTTGGGTAAAGTACCACCAGGACTTGATGGAAGGAAACTAACCAAGCATAACTTACTTGAATATATAACTAACATCATAATCCATAATACATTTATAGAAGAATTTCATCAAAACATGTGATAGACATAACTTGTACATACATAAGGAATTTCATGGTATCATGCTAGTTAGGCACTTTTCCTTCATCTAGGCATTTGATCAAACAAATTGTAGGCATAGTACATGTAAACATCATTGTACAATAATTAAACAAACATCTTGGTTCAATTATAATTTTGCCATTCAAGGGTTTAGTCATAGGTTTGCATAAATCTATATCTATAATAATTTAACCCACATAGACTTTATCACCCAACATGGAGTAGAATTCAATTTCTCATTATCCACATGAACAAGAGTATCCCAATTATGGAATTCATAAGAAAATCCATAAACTTGAATTTAGAAAAAAAAAAAAAGAATTCTTGGGCTTCATGGACAAAAGGAGTCCATGAATGAACACTACGCATAACTTGGTTTGTGATTTCATAAAGATTGATGGAGGAAATTCTTGATTTTGAATCTTCTATGAAAAGCCCTAGGTTGTTCTTGAGAGGTTTTTGAGAGAAGAGAGTGTATTTTGGGTGAAAAGTGGATGAATCACGTGTTAAAGGGCTTAAATATGGTTAGGAAATTCACCCTTTTAACCCTTGGATATGTCTTTTAAAATTGTAAAAATTTCTCGAACTGGACCTTTAGCGCGACGCAGCGCTATCGCGCCATGTCACTCAATTTTGACAATTGGGAAATTGAGTGATGGTCCGACGCAGGGCCATCACATTGCCACTTCTTTTATGACCTGGAACTTTGGCGTGACGTGGGGGAAATTGCGTTGAGACACTGGAAAACGGACAATTCAAAATTTGGGCCCTGGCTAATATGGCATTATTTTATGATGGGAACTTGAAATAGTCGTAACTTCTGATTTGGTTATCGGATTTGGGTGAATCTTATGTCAATGGAAAGCTTATTTAATTTGCCATATGAAAAATGTGAAAATCTTAAAAATCCCTCATGGAATAACCATCATTCAGTTTAGAAGCTAATACTAGACATTCTTGAGATTAAATTAGCTAGGAAAAGTATGGCGTATTACACAATTTTAGGTTTAGAAAGTAGTCTTGGAAATAACGACCTCCCTAGTTTTTAACTAATGATAGTTCAAACGAAGACTAATATTGGAGAAACACCTAGCACCCTGAAGGTGGTTAAAAAAATCATCAATCCTAGGAAAAGGGTACTTATTTTTCATGATTACCTTATTTACTTTACGATAGTCTTAACACATCCAAAGGAAACATCTTTATTTCGCACAAAAAAACACAAGAGCACCCTATAAAAAGACACTAGGATGAATGAACCCTTTATTAAGTAGATCTTTTAACTTCTTCTTAAGTTCTGTTAGTTCAATCAGATCCATCCTATAAGGAGGAATATAAATAGGAGAGGTATCCAATAGAAGATCGATACCAAAATCTATTTCCTTATTTGGAGGAAGTCAAAGAAGATCATTAGGAAGCATTTTATAAAATTCATTAACCATAAGGATACATTGCAAAGAGGAACTCTCATATTTGAATCCTTAAAATGAACTATATGATATAGACACGAATTTGAAATCATTTTCATTGCTCTAAGATAAGAAATAAACCTCCCTTGAGAACTAAAGAAATCTCCTCCTATTCAATCCTCAGTTCATTAGGAAAATGGAAAAAAACTTTTTTGGGTCCTATAATACAAAGTAGCATAGCACAAATGAAGTAAATCCATCCATAAAATTACATCAAAATCCACCATATCTAGCTCTTTTAAATCCATCAATTTCTTCCTATTATGACTAGACACTACACAACCCGTATAGATTTTTCTAGAAACTATGGAATCATCCACAAGAGTCAAAATAGGAAAGGGTTTAGAAATACTCTCATGACCAAAACTGAAGTGCACAGCCACAAAAAAGGGTAGAACCTGGATCAAGCAACTAGTAAACATTATGAGAGAAGACCTGTAACATACCAGTGATAATGTCAGGTGATGCTTTATATTCCTGATGGGTAGAAATTGCATAGAGATAATTCTGACCAATACGAGTACAGGAAGTAGCACCTTTAGGTGTTAGAGTTGAAAAAGTGATGACCAAAGCCTTGTTAGCTCTAGTGTAAACTTTGGTTCAGGGACAATCTCTTAGCATATTACCAAATTGACCATAATTAAAGCACCAATTTATCCCCTCTTCAAAATATCCTTGGTGAAGCTTCCCATAAAAATGACAAGGAGGGTAAGGTAGCGCTGAGTTGTACTAGCTGAGACTTGGCACCTTATGCCCTAGGACCACTTCTATGATTCATAAGTAGTAGAGCAACATTTATTGTTTGAAGTATGGATTCAGAAGTGTAATGACAGGAAAGGTGGGGATGATGATTGGTTAAGATTATATTGATGGATCTATGCATACTATTGCATTAGGATTAAGTTTTTATGTCTTTGGATGTTAAATAAATAGTAGTGAGTATGGTGTATATTTCATGGTGAAAGTTAGATAAAGAGTTATTAGTTAAGGTGACTTAGAGTAGGCTAGAAATGGGAAAAGGTTTCTTGATGGAGTTTCATTATGTTAGAAAAACATAGGTCATTAATGAAAGTATTAGGTTGTTAAGGATTATTAATATAGGCTTTCCTTAATGGTTGTAAAAAGTAAATTATTTGATGCTTATAGAGATATGAATATTATTTAGAAATATGGGTGGATAATCAGTAGTTATGTCTGAAAGGAGAATATACTAAAGTATTATAATAAGATAGACTATAACATTTTGATCAATTACTGTTATTATGAGCTTCTAGTGGACTAGTGTTTCTTGAAGTTTTTCCAAGCAAGAATAGTGTGTAAGGTTTTGCTTAATAATGTTTAGTACTAGACACTAAGTTTGAATAATGGATGACCATCAAGGTACAAATAATGATTGCGCGTGATAGTGATGTTAGTTATATGGAAGGTGAGGTGGTAGTTTTAAAATAATTACTGCAATAATTTAAGTTCATTCTTTCAAAATTATAAATGATGGTGTAGGTGTGATGTATAGGTATACCCATGATTACATGTGGCTGCATTAATTTCTAAGATTATTAAATGTCTTATTTTCTTAGATAGTACCCTTGAGTTGCTACCTGTGAAGAATGCCAGTTATATGGTATATGGTATTTTTAATGTCTAAATTAGGAGTTATAGGTAGTTGATGTTAAGTCTTTAAGTATGATTTTAATTCTCATGGATTAGGAAAGAAAATAAATTTAGATGTGTGATATTAGCAAACTAAGAAGAAAAGGGCAAATTATGTGTTTAGAAAGGTAGGTATGTTTACTAAGAAGAGTGTAAGTATATTATGATGACTATTGAAGTTAGAGAATGTTGAGGGTGGTATTTATGAAAGAAGTTTCCAAGAAATAAGTTAGTATTTTCCAAATATTGTTTATCTGAGTGAGTTAGGCATTTAAGCGTAGACCATTAGAGTAAAGAAATTATGGCTCGGTTTTGAGGATATAGATTAATCCCATAGGGTTAGAATATAGGCTTTAATCTAAGGGGGAGATGATAGGGTGAGGAACCAAACAAAGTTTTGTAAATTAAATTGTGATGTTTGTCAATAAGAGGTATGGAGAGGTAGAGATCCATTCTCACTCTAGCATATTCCTTGGATTTAAACCATTATGGCACCCTATCCCTATCTTACGTGATAGAGACACACCCCTAACTATTTCTTATACACTTCATACTTATTCATGTTCATTATTATCCCCTAGTAAAACAGTAATAGCTTCACTCTATGATCCTAGTCATCCCGAATAAATCAATGACTTCCATCCTTATGTTAAGAAACTTATAATAAGTATGAATCCATGTTTCATAGTTGCTCAATTCTCAGAACTCATGGTACCCCTTTAATGACCAGTGAAATTTGAATTATGTCATATATATCCTCAGTTTAGACCTCTTTAACGTATTTATTCCTATGATACTCTATATTTTAGGACTCAATCAAGTGTCAAAATTATGTATAATATTCTTTCATGCTTTAGATCCTCATGTTCTATCACTTCAGTGACCTTCCCTATGTTAAAATAGTGTTGATAAAAATGGATGAACAATGGTTTAGATTTGAGAGAGTATATGTTCCTTATTAGGGAAAACTATTGTATTCCTGATTTCTCTAAGGCTATAACCGTGGATAACGATCGAGGCAAAGATTTGGTATATATCATAGTTAATTGAGAATTCGTGGTGTGCTTTTTGGGGATAATTCATGAAAATTGTTATTGATAGAGATATTAGAGAATATGGAAAAAATCTTAGATGGGTAGGTTTCTTAGAAGTTCATATATGGTTATAATGATAGGCTTTAACGTCATGTTAGTACATATGTGGATGAATGCATTTTGCCCTAGTGAATTCCTAATAAGAGATCAGAGTTAGTGTTGAAGTGGTAAGGACTATTATTCTTAAGATAAGAGCAAAAGACATATAATTTTGAATCTTGTCGATAGACTAATATTATTTTGTTATATGTAGTACCTTATGACTTTGAGTTAGGCTTGAACATGGTGAAAGTGCGTAGTTTAACCTAGACTTAGTGGGAGTAGTCGCATGTACTATGTAACTAACATATGGCAAACCATGGTATTAGTAATGGAAAAATTTCTAATACAGGTATTGGAATGATTGAAGACACAATTATCTATCAAGACTTTTTCCACATCCTTTCCATGTTATTTTGTGGTAGATACTATTGTAAACCAACATTTTTTTTTTGAAATTATGTAATGCTAGTTATTTCTCAAATCATATTAAAAAAGCAAATAGTGTGCAAATGAAGTGTAGTATTTAAGCGAAAAAGTGTAGCTGAGAAGAGTTTTTGAGAAGAGGCTAATCTTGAAAGTTAATAGTTTCATTGCCTAAGGCGTAAAATCCTATTCTAGCTTCTGTTCTATATGCCTATATTCCATGTTATGTAGTTGTACCCATGTTGTGATTTATTATTCAAATCCATAGTCAGATCATGCCCAAAATTCTTTTCCCCTATTTTTATTGGATGTTGTAATAAGGAGAGTCTGAAGAAACTCATATTTCCTTCATAGTAACTCTAGGAAGTCTTATCACGTTAGCTATCACATTGCAGTTCTATATGTATGATTATGTCCTGAATGATTCAATTGAGTTCTAAACTCTCTGAATGAATCGATTCTTATAGTCAATCAAGTTAGTTCAAAAATTAGATTCAAGTTAAGGGTTTTATCTTTATAGCTGACCTATACTCATATCCTTCATTAGTAGATATGATGGATAAGTACCTCTATTCTTTCACTCCTAAAAACGATTCAATAGGAGTAAGAGATTTCCCTCCAAAAATTTTTCTCTTCTAAATCATGTCTACATCATTCCATACGATTCCTAGGTATGTAATCAAGTTTCATATGCATCAACTGAGCTAGTACTCTATCAAGAGGTGATTCCAATTATGAAACATGATCAATTTTAGAAATTTAGTTTCATGTTAGAAACTAATTTCTTATCACAATTTAAGTCTTAATTCGAGGATGAATGGTCCAAAGGGGGAGATATTTTTAGACCCCAAAATTTCTATGATTTTATTTTGATACCTCCTTCATGTTTAACATTGATTTTTGAGTTGAATTATGATAAGGAATGATAAAGGGACCATTAGAAAGTGTTTTAGAATTTTTAAAATGCATTTGGGATTATTTCAGGACCCCAAACCAGTGAAAGTCCGCGATAAGAGCATGCCACACCTTTGGAGTGGAGCCATAAGGGCATACCGTGATCAAGGGCGTAAAATGCTAGTTTTATGTTTTTGTTTAGGGTCAAGGGATTTTGGTATTTTACCTATAAAACAACTTCCTAATCATAAATAACAAAATTTCTTCCCTTATAACTCAGATTGTATGGCTTCTCTTCTCCCAAACACTCAAAAGTACAAAAGAGGATTTTCTTCTCCAAAATTCAATCTTCTAAGATTTCAATTCAGGTTTCCCTCCAAGAAATTCACTAAGTCTAGGTATGTGGGGCTTGAACAAGGATTATCTTCCATCCTTGTTCTCAAAAGCTGAGTTTTTACATGAGTGTAAGGATTTCATGACTAAGTTTCATACTCACTTTTTATGCTTTTGAAATTATGATGTTTTCCTATGATTTAAAATTCATCAAGCAAAAGAATTTATGTTTAATCATGTTTTATCCAGGAAATTAATCCTATTAAATGAATTTTGGTATTTTGACATGAAATTCCACTAGTTGGAGACATATATAAGATTTAGCATAACTTACTCAGTTTACAAGAAGTTCAAGCTTTCTAGTTCAAGTTACAAAGTATTACAACATGTGATTTTAGCATGATTCTTTCAGTTTACAAGAAGTTCAAGTTACAATGTATTATAACATGATGAGAGTTTAAATTTTCATATTATAATCTTATAAAAGACATGAAATTTACATGTTTCTTTATGAGTATGATTTAAGCAAGAGAAGCATAGTTGGTTTTCAGGTTTATAAACCCGCATTTTATTTTAAGGTGAATTTTATAAGTATGAGCATAAGTATACATATTCTTGGGAGTAGTATTTAGCACTAAGAGGGGAATGTTGGCTTAACGCATCCTATTTTCGAGAAACTATATGCCACCGGAGGTTATTATTCAGCTTTTCCAAATAGGCATGTAGCTTGTTCTAACAGACATGTCATATATTATTCATCTTGTCCAAATGGACATATTTAGGTGATTACCCAAGTACGGTTCCATTCTAATGGTAAGGGTAGAAAAATTCTCCTCAACGTGGGTAAGATTTGGACTCCATGCTTGCTCATTTTTTTATGTCGGTTATAAGAACCTCCCACAGAAGTAAAGATATTAGAAACTAAGTGTAATGACTCACAAGCTTTATTAAGATGTTGTTTTACGATGTATGCTTATGTTATTTCGTCTTTTAGTTTTAATCATGATCAAGTTGAGTCTTGAGTCTATTTACACTTAGCATGCATAAGGATCCCTAATATATACCAATTAACAAAATCACACAAGGATCCTAAATATATACCAAATAACCGAACCACACATGGATCCCAGATATTGTTATCATCAATGATCAGGCCATACATGGATATCCAAGTATATTGTCAAGGGCCAAATATATCAATTACAAGTCAAGATACACATGTCAAGTAGATAGAATGAACAAGTCAACAAACCATGGTTCTAATGATAACCAAGTCAATAATCTATGACTCTCACAATAACCAAGTCAACAATCCACAACTCTAACAATATCCAAGTAAACAATCATGACTCTAATGATAAATAGTTTAACAATCCATGAATTTAGGCATATCCAAGTTTATAGTCCATGACTCTAACAATATCTAAGACAATAATCTGTGACTATAACAATTACCAGATAAATAATCCATGACTCTATCAATATCCAAGTTGACAATTCATAACTCTAACAATATCTTATTCAACAAACCATGATTCTTACAATATCAAAGTCAACAGGTAAGCCCGATTTACTTAGGATCCAAATATAACAAGTCAACATTCAAGCCCCATTTACTCAGGAAACCAAATATAACTAGTTAACATCTAAGCCCGATTTACAAAAAAATCAAATATAGCAATTCAACATTTAATTCAAATTTACTCAGGAAACCATATATAACAATTCAACACGTAAGCGCAATTTAACTGAGAAACCAAATATCACAAGTCAACATGTAAGTCTGATTTACTCAGGAAAGAAAATATAGCAACTAATCCCGTGAAGATGTCCAAATACCAATACATCCCACAATAATAAGTATAGATCAGATAAAGATGTCCAAATATTATTACATCCCACAATATTGAGTATAAATCCTATGAAGATATCAAATATGAGTATATCACATAATAATATGTATAAATCCCATGAAGATGCCCAAATACTGATACCTCTCACTAAAATTATTATAAATCCTATAAAGATGTACAAATACCAACACATCGCAGAATAATAAGTATAAATCTTGTGAAGATGTCCAAATACCAATACATCCCATATTAATATCTATAAATCCCTTGAAGATGTCCAAATATCAGTACATCTTATAGTAATAAGTTTAAATCTCATAAAGATGTCCGAATATCGGTACATCCCATAACAAGCAACATACATCACAACAGTCACAACCACAATAAGAATAAACAATCACACTTATACAATTAATAATCCATTAATATAACCTTGTTATATGTGATTAACACTTAGGATATCATTAAAAAAATTTAATATCTTGAACATGCATTAAAAAAAACAAGACAACACTCCAAACAGTTGGTCAAACTTAATTATTTTAGGTAAGTGACAATTGTACTTTAACAAATAAAATCACAAGTATGCCAAAAGGCCTGCCAACAACTCATAATTAGGCCTTAAAACTTTATATTTATCAATTACAGCATGTCCAAACACTAACTCATGGCTTATTAAGTAAGCGATATTGAGACATATTCATTAAATTCAAGTATTCAATTTAGGTGTGCAAAATCAACCCAATTGTTCACCCTGACCTTGATAGATTACCAATTCCCTATTCCTCTAGTCAACACTATAGATTCTTAAGAATCAACCAACACTAACCAACTATAATATAGGGATTTACCAGGTTCACCCAATTTTCTTGTACAACACATTTGTAAACATACAAGGATGAATAATAACAATGTAACACATAAATTAGTTGAAAATTTCAATATCATAAAAATTACAACAAATTCCTATCTAATTACCTAGGGTTTTTTCCTTTTTATCCATCCTAATGCCATGCTCGAAGGATTAAACAAGAAGTCTCCTATCAATCTACGTCATGCTTATGATTTCTAACCTTGGTCTAAACTACTAAGTTAAACCTTACTTACTTGGACACGAAACAGCTCCAAAAAAGTCATGAACATGAGTTTCTGACACTGTTAAGGTGAATACTGGCGTGAAATTTAGCGGGTAACCATTAATTTTACCCTATTAATCTGAAATCCCTCCTCTCCATCGCTCTCAGACCATGAGGTAACCCTATGAGGGTTTTTAATGCAACTCATCTTTTTTGTTACTAAAAATAAGAAAAGAGTAATATAAAAATCATACCTAGGGTTTTTGTTTCCGTCATCCCCCTATATCATCCTGTCGGGCGCTATCGACACTGCTATTGTGGAAAAATTATCGATATAGTGGAATTACATCAGCCTAACCAAAATTTTAAATTCCAAAAGCTTAAGTTGCATCATGCCACACTAAATTAAGACCAAATATTGAAAATCCCCATACCTCGTGTTAAAGGATAAGGTGCCTATTAATAACGATAGATTGTTCATTACAACATTCTTGTCTTACCTTTCGAAAATAAAACTTTACTTGTGTGCCAGGTCATATCACTTTTCCGGTTTCTTCCCAAAAAGATGTTGTCCTTTCTTACTCTCACATAAAATATCATCTCTCTCCTAAGATGGCACGTCGCTTAAATACTATTTAGGATTATTTCTCCTAAGACAACATGTCACTTAAACACTCTTTAATCTCATTCCATCTATTTATTCAGTATTATTTCTTACTCACCATCTCCAAATTTCTGACAACCTTTCTCAATATCTAAAACTCTTATTCACATTCAGTTCTTTACTTTTTTTCTCTAATACTCGTCTCTTCCAGCCTTCATAAAAAAAGAAAAAAATATCTTTTGCACAAAATATCTCTTGTGTGTCATCCGAACCCATCACTACTCCTTCATCACTAATCTTACCTTCTAATGAAATAATCTTACAACCTCATCCATAACACCTAAAACCTCTAAAGTTTCTCTCCTAAAGGAAGATATTACCTTAATCACCTTCCTTGAGGTGAATAATTTCCACCTAGTTCATTGAGAGAAGTTGTGAAATGATATCTGATAATGCAGTTAAAGTAAAAAATGAGGATCGAGGACTTTAAATTTCAAGTCAAAAAGTGGAGATAGAGGTGTTAATAAATGAGAAAAGTTAGGGAAATGTGAACTATTTCACTATTGATGATCCAGTGGAAAGAACTAGTGATTTTTTTACAGCCCTCAGAAGCATTCATTACTGAAGTGGAGAAATTATTAGGCCAAATACAAACTGAAGAACTTGTGGCGGCTGACCCTAATGCTAGTGAAATTCCTTCTCAGGATACTTAACTAGTGGAAAAGTTTTCTACTGTCATAGTCCTAACTAAAGAAAGAGAGAGTATTTCTAGTTTATCTACTAAATAGAAACCCAAATGTCATAAACCAAACCCGTCGTAAGTGGCACCCACACTACTCACCCAATAGAAGAACCACCTACTCCAAAATACCATCTTTAAATCAACACTTGAAAGAAATACTAGAACTAATCCATCAATAAAGATATTCAAGTCTAAAACCAAAAAACATAAGTACAACTAAAAGTTGAACATTATACGTAAACAAACCATCCTTAAGACCTGAGATTATCCATACCAAAATATCTAAGATGTCAAGAAAGGGATGTAACCCCAAAAGATAAAATGAACAAAAAAGTCTAGAAGTAAAAACCTTAATTTGAAATCAACTGCTGGAATCATAAGTGAGGCCTTGTAGGAGCCGCTGGAATATGCGTTGCAGTTATAAAAGTAAGAGCAGGTGTAGTATTAGTGTACAAAAAAAACAACAGCGTAAGGGTAGGGTCATTTGGCCAACACAAGATGAGAATACAAACACAACCAAATTATAGTACAACAAGTTAATTCATGCTCAAAACTTGGACACACTTTGCACATTAATTACCAAAAAGGCAGTTTAGGATTTCAAACCAACTAGTAAACGTATTTTCTCCAAGTTAAGTTTAGTCAAGCCAAGGTCAAGACATGGTTACAATTATCAAGTATAAAGTATATTCCCCGGTTCTCTCTAGGAATCGTTAAACTCACTTGACCCCGTACATACACAATATAGGTTAAATATCCAACCTCTAGCCATGACCTACAGAGGACAATTTCCATCCATGTACTAAGTCACAGACACAAGTGTCTGCTAACGTTGTTTCACCAATAACTCATGAGAATATTTAAAATCATTCTTGGATTTCCCCAAACCATACCTCATTCTAATTATTCTCAAAACTAGACTAGCCTAGAATGTATAACTTCAAAATTGAGAAGAATTAATGTGGAATTTTCACTACTAGGTTTATACATAAAGACGGAAATGATTATTACAAAAGATACCAATTTACCCATTGTTTGTCCCCGAATAATTAAATGCAAAAATAGTCTAAAAAGATGAGAGAAAAGAGTACATTTATCCTCAAACTATTAATGGCACTTGTCCTGCATATCCATATCTACTTCCCAAGTTGTTTTCTCAACCAAATAATGCTTCTATTGAACTTTAACCATACAAATTTCCTTCGTCGTTAATTTTTGAATATCTCAATCTAGAATCGCTACTAGTTCCTTCCCATAAACCAAATATTTATCTAAAAAAATTGAGTTCCACATAATGATTTAGTCCCCATACCCATGGTACCTCTTGATCATAGAGACATAAAATATCAGGTGGACTCTCGACAATCCCGTTGATAGAACTAACCTATATGCAACTGGACCCACCTCTTTAAGAACCTCAAAGGGACCATTATATAGAGGGATGAGATTGACCTTATTGCAAAAGCTTATGAATCCCTTTATGTGAGACACCATGATAAAATTTACTCCCCGACCTTAAAGTCCATGTCTATTACCTTACGATATGCATACTACTTTTGCCTACTTTGAACGGGCAATAAGTTGGTTTGGATTAACCTTACTTTTTCTTAAAACTTCTTTAATAACTTAGTTCCCAAAGTTTGACATCACCTACCTCAAACCACCTAATAGGTGACCTACACTTTCTTTCATAACGTGCCTTGAATGGTGCCAAATCAGTGTTAGACTTCTAATTGTAGTTATATTAAAACTCATACAATAGAAGAAAATGGCTCCAATAACTACCAAAATCAATCACACAGGCCCTAAACATGTCCTTTAACACCTAAATCATCCTCTTAAACTATCCTTCTGTTTGAGGATGAAAAGCCACGTTAATCGCCAGCCTGGTTCCAACTCCTCATGCAACCTATCCTAAAATATAGATGTGTACTTTGTATCTCTATCAAAAATAATGGTAAGTGGCACCCCATGAAGACTCTCTATCTTCTTGATGTAGATTCTTGTAAGCTTCTGAGATTTGTAGTCTATCCGATCCAATAAGAAGTGAGTTGATTTCATCGACCTATACACTATTACCAAAATGGAGTCATATTTCACCAAAGTCTTATAAATACGCACTATAAAATCCATAGCAATGTGCTCTTATTTTTGCATAGGTATATGCATCCTGTTAAGTGACCCAGTGGGCCTTTGGTCTCATACTTCACCTGCTGATAATTTTGACACTTAGATACATAATTTACTATGGGTCTCTTTAACCCGAGCCACCAATAAACTTATCTTAAATCACAATACATCTTAGTTGTACTGGGATGAAATTAATAACATGAATCATGGGCCTGTGAAAGTTGATCATACATCAAATCAATAACCTGAGGAACACATAGTCACTCCATAAACCATTACACCTGCCTCGCATCAAGGGTGGGGTCTTCCACCTTCTTATGTACCACTTTATTTTTAGTGAATTTAGTTTCTTATCCTCAAACTACTTGGCTTTAAAATGACCTACAAATGACTACAACACTACCCAACACTACATACTATCTGACACCCCAATTTGTATGCCTTGAGATGCTAGAGTTTGAAACTATAATGCCAAAGGTCTCCTAGATACCTGCAAGAATGACAAACTACCCATACTTACATCTTTTTGTCTCAATGTGTCTGCCACCCTATTGGCCTTAACTAAGTGGTACTTAATGGTCATATCATAATCCTTTAACAATTCCAACCACCACCACTACATTAGTTTCAAATCCCATTGAGTAAATATGTACTTAAAACTATTGTACTCTGTGCAAACCTGATAATTGACACCATAAAGATAGTGTCTCCAAATCTATAATGCAAACACCACCACTTCCAACTCTAAGTCATGCGTCAGGAAGTTCCATTTATGAGGCTTCAAATGCCTCAAATCTTAAGAAATGACATTTCTATCCTGCATTGACACAGTACCCCAACAGCAAAAGTGAAGCATCACAAAACACTATAAATTCATTACCTTCAACTGCTAGCAAAAGGATAGGTGTTGTAGTAAAGATGGTCTTGAGCTTGTACAAGCTCTCATCACATTTATCTGACCGAACAAATGGTACTTCTCTAAGTCAACCTTGTCAAGTGTATTGCAATGGAGGCAAAGTTCTTGACAAACCTATTTTAATAACTTTAAGACCCACAAAACTCTTTGCCTTGGTCACTAAACTAGGTCGAGTACATTTTTAACTATCTCAATCTTCTAGGTATCTAACTTTGAAAGTTTAGCAAAAAGTTGTTTCTCCCTTAGAATAGCCAAAACTATGTGAAAGTGACCTCTATGATCCTCCTTACTCTTGAAGAAGATTAAAATATCATCAATAAACATAATAACAAAAGAATCAAAGAGTGATTGAATGATACCATTCATCAAGATCATAAATATTGCAGGTGCATTAATAATCCCACAAGAAATCACCAAAAATACATAATGGCCACACCGAGTTCTAAAAGATATCTTTGGTATGTCCTTCAATCTTATTTTCAACTGATGATAAATCGACCATAAATTAAACTTTGAAATCATTGATGCACCCTGTAACTGGTCAAACAAATCATCTATGTGAGTCAAGTGATATTTATTTCTAATTATAACCTTATTTAGCTGTCTATAATCAATACACATCCTCAAACTATAATCATTCTTCTAACAAAATGGACTAAAGCACCCCAAGATGAAAAACTTGGATGAATAAAACCCTTGTCAAGTAGTACCTGCAATTGGTTTTGAGCTCTCTGAACTCTGCTGGACTATTCGATAAGGAGGATTTGATATAGGGAGAGTGCCTAACTCTAAGTAAATACAGAAATATATATCTCTATCTAGAGGTATTTCCGGTAGGTCTGAAGGAAATATATCTTGAAATTCAAAAACTACTAATACTAATTCAATTGAAGAGAACCCCACACTTGCATCTTCAAGATAGTCGAGAAATGCTAGACACCCTTTCCCAACTAACCTTATAGCCCAGAAAGATGATATAATTCTCACTCATTTAGCCTTATACCCTCTCTTCCACTCTAGTTTCTCCATTCCATACATAGCTAAAGTCACTTCTTACAGTTATAGTTTAAAATAGCATGATATGAAGATAACCAGGTCATACCTAGAATTACATAAAAGTTCAACATATCTAGAATAATCAGGTCAACCAAAGTCTAAAAATTCTACAAATAATAAAGGGCAAGAACAGTTAAAATGGGTTACTACCAAAGGTTCCCGAACCAGAGTAGGCACGTAAATAGGGTAATCAAGTATATCAAAAACTAAATTTACACCCATCACAAACTGAACATATACATAAGAATATATAGAGCCTAGATCAAATAATACATAAACCATCTGGTAACAAATAGAAATAACATTTGTGGTCACCGTATTAGAAGACTCAGTACTAGTTTTTCCTAGAAATGCATAACTATCACAACCCGAACTAGGTCCTGACTGTGACGGGAATCTCAAGTCCCACTTGAGCCATAAATCATCCTCTGTACCTAAAAAACTCAAATGTAACACACCCCAAAGTCTGGTGAATTTTGAATATATAAGAATATAGTATGCAATAGATTAAGAAAATGTGAATGTATGTCATTGACAAATCACCCACGATCGGCCAAATGATTGACCGAAACCACCCAATAACCACAGTAGTCTAAATAAAGCCTTATAAATAATGAACCAAAACTGAATACTAACAAAATGTTTGGACATGCCCCCGATATTAGCCAAATACCAAATCCTAGGGAATAGTCAAAATGTAAAGGAAACCATAATCATGAAATAGGGTCTTCCAAACTATAGAAGTTCACCACTTCAATCTGACTCAATAGCTGACCTCGAATCCAAGTCACTGAGTAAGAGATGTGGAAGTATGGCTAGTTCCTGCATCACGTAGGGATACAACATTCGAAAATAGTTAGTGGATAGAGCGATGGAGCGATGGAGCGCTGACATGTAACTTAGGGATAAAAGAACAAAATAATGCGATGATAATCATTGAAACTAGTACAACAACCAACATATAATATCATATGAAGTACCTATACATGTACATGTACATATGCTGGGGTAGGGAGCGGAGCTTAGCATGAACTTCGAAAAACCATAACCTGGGTTGTGAAGAGTTACTATCATAAATCCACCCAGTGGCTATATAGGTCCAGTGTTACCCCTAGATGGGACCCAGTACATTTTAGCCGCATAAACCGAAGATATCATAGATGACTAGGGAATTCCTTTATACCTTTCACCCTCCATGATACATATATATGTATGTGAACTTAGGGGATTCCCTTGTACCCCACAAGAACTTGGTCATAAAGACAAACCCTCATGTTGACAAACACAAGTTTCTAGTATTAGTCTTTCGGACTCACACCTTCATGGATAGATAGCACAACCCCCATTATTGCCAAATTTAAAACATTTAAAACATTTAACACATAACCCAACCACCAATTCCAAGAGTCAATTATTAAGGAATTATTACGTGGTACATTCATACCAAACATAGCTTGCAAGCAATGTCATTAAGAAAATACTTAGGGATTCATGTGTACCCCATAGACTTATTTATAAAAATCACTTAGGGGATTCCCTTGTACCCCATAAAGATTTCAAGACCATTATCGTCAAGTTAACTAATTAAGACATGCATTAATGTCAACAAATAAATCAAACCAAGTGATAATGCATATTTGAAAACCAATTATACAAGTGGCTTGATGTTGTTACCAATTTCCATACCAAACCAATTTATTTGAGGATTTCTTTGTACCACCATTTTCCATGGTTGACCAGTTTAGGGATTCCATTGTACCCATGTCCATCTACCATTCACATGCACCCCAAAACATTTACAAACTATTAATTTAAGCAAAATAACTTCATAAATATCATAAAAGAAGCATTTAAATAATTTGAATTTAACCCTCAACCCATAGTTTGAAACCCAACATCAAAACCATGTAAACCTTATCAAAATCATGCCATTAAGAAAGTACAATTATAAGGAAAGAGTAACATACCTCAAATACCAATAAATTTAGGAAAGAAAGCACCTTTGGAACCTTAGATGATCACCTCTCTTGAAACCCTAACTTTAACTTGAATAGAGAATTTTAGATAGCATTAGGGAGTATTTGATAGAGAATAATAGGTTAATGAAGTACAAAGATGATTTTAAGTCATGGGGTCTAAAGGGTTAAAGTGGGAAAAGTCCAAAGTTCCCTCAACTTAAAAGACAAAAAGTGTCACCCTTGGCTACGAGTCACTCATCGACTCGTAACCTCATCTTACCACTCGTCAGCATGATTTATAACAAAAATAGTCTCTAAGACCCCCACCTACTGTTATCCCTAAACTTAGTAAACTGACTCGTCACGTAACCCTATAACTCAAAGGGTCCAAGTCGTAATCAGAGTAGAAACCAATTAGGTAAACACTGGATATTCTGTGGTTTGGTCATTACGACTTGTAATGAGTCTTTTGGACTTGTGACCTCAAGTCATAATAAAGACAGTGTCTTAGGCCAAACTTACTGGACACCTTATGACCCATAATATGTCCTTACGACTCATAGAGTGAGTCATAGTCCAGGCAGTGAGCTCAAAGCTAAAGGGACAAAATCTTGGGTATTTTAATTCTCCCCCGCTTGGATCATTCATCCTTGAATGATAGGTCAAGTCTATTACAAGAATGATTTTAACACAACTAATAACCAAACTTCCATTTAATAAAGTCATAAAACAAAGATATCAAGGAATTAAAATTTTCTTTAACAAAGTTAGAAAATAAAGATGTTAAGAATAACACATACTTTAATCACAATCATCCGAGGCAGAAAACAAGAATGGATACTTGGACTTCATTTCCTCTTCAGCTTCCAAAGTAGCCTATTCAAACTTGTGGTTCCTCCACAGAACCTTTACCAAAGCTACGTCCTTCATTTGCAACCGACGAACTTGTTGATCCAAGATTTTAACTGGGACTTCCTCATAAGATAAGGAAACTAAAATACCCATCTCCTCTAAAGAAACAATCATAGAAGGATTACCCACACACTTTCTCAACATCGAAACATGAAACATTGGATAAATGTATCCCAAACTAAGAGGCAACTCTAACCCATATGCAACACTACCAACCCTCTTTAAGACCAAGTACAGGTTGACATACTGGGGACTGAGTTTTCCCTTCTTCCCAAATCGTATTACTCCCTTTATAGGAGACACCTTCATGAATACCCAATCGTCAACCGCAAACTCTAACTGCCTATGTCTCACATCCTCATAAGACTTTTGGCGACTTTGGGAGGTCTTATACCAATCCTGAATCACCTTCACCTTCTCTATAGCTTGGTGAACTAAATCAGGGCCAAACATTTCCGTCTCACCAACCTCGAACCACCCAATAGGAGATCCACACCTCCTACAATAGAATGCCTCAAATAGGGCCATCCCAATACTAGAGTGGTAGCTATTATTATACGCAAATACTATAAAAAGCAAATAATCAATCCAACTATCACCATAGTCAATCTTTCAAGTCCAAACCATACCTTCCAATGTCTAAATAGTCCTTTCCAATTACCCATCTGACTACGAATGAAAAATAGTACTAAGGCTCACTTTAGTTCCTAAACCTCACTGAAACAAATGCCAAAAGTATGATGAGAACTGAGTACCACGATCTGACATAATACAAAAGGCATCCCATAAAACTTCACAATCTCTTGGAGGAACAACTTCGCATAATCCTCTGCTGAATAATTGGTCCTCACTAGCAAGAGGTGAGTAGACTTAGTCATCCTATCTACAGTGACCCAAATTAAATCAAACTAATTCCAAGACTGAGAAAGACCAGCAATGAAGTCCATATTAATTACTCCCCACTTCCATACAGGAAACTTAATTACTTGAGTCAGCCCACTGGGCCTCAAGTGTCAACCTTCACTTGTTGACAAACCACGTTTTTAGCCACAAAATTGGTCACATCTCTTTTCATATTATTCAACCAATAAATTTCTTTAAGATCGTGATATATTTTTGTTGAACCAGGATGAACCATATACCATGGCTCATTAGCCTCGACCAAGATTCTCTCTTACAACCTATCTACATTGAGAACACATAATCTGCCTTGGTATATCAAGATACCATCACTACCAATGTCAAAAGATACAATCTTTTGTTTTCCCACATCTCTCTTAATCTTTATTAAGACAAGATACAATACCCGTTTCTACTATATTTCAGCAACAAGGGATGACTTTCCCACCTCCTACATAAACATACCACTAACCTTAGAGTCCGAGAGATGAACTCTAAGGTTAACTAATTCATCTTTTACCAACTCCTGCTTATCCTCATCCACATCAGCTAGACTCCTCATAGAGAACCTGCTAAGAGCATCAACAACCACATTAGCATTACCTGGGTTGTAGTGGAGACTCATGTCCTAGTCTTTTAGCAATTCAAGACACCTTCTCTACCTGAGATTCAACTCCTTTTGGATGAATACTTATTGTAAGCTCTTATGATTAGTAAAGATATATACATGGACTCCATACAAATAGTGACGCTAAATCTTTAATGCAAACACCACAACCAATAACTCTAAGTCATGAGTCGGATAATTCTTCTCATGAAATCTGAACTTCCTAGAAGAATACACCACCACCCTACCTTGCGGTAACAACACACAACCAAGTCCAACAAGGACATATTGCAATAAAGCACAAATCCATCAGTGCCCTCAGGTAGAGTTAAGATCGATGCTGAAGTTAAATTATCCTTCAAATTCTCCAAACTACCCTCGTAAGCATCAAACCATGAGAATTTCACTTTCTTTTGAGTCAATTTAGTTAAGGAGGCTGCAATAGAAGAAAAATTTTCCACAAACCTTCTGTAATAACAAACTAAACCTAAGAATCTTTGAATATTCATTGGAGTTTGGGTCTAGGCCACTTCTTAATGACCCCAACATTTTGTGGATCCACTATGATCGCCTCACTAGACAAAACATGACCTAGATAAGTCATAACATTCAATCAAAACTCACAGTTCAAAAATTTAGCATACAACTATTGATCTTTAAAGATCTACAACACAATTCAGATGTGATCGGAATGATCTGCCTCACTCTTAAATGTATACCAAGATATCATCTATGAATACAATAATAAATAAATTCAGAAACTGATGGAAGATCCTATTCATCAAGTGCATGAGTATTGTCGGCGCATTGGTCAACCCAAAAGACATGACCAAGAACTCAAAATGCCCATATCCAGTACGAAATTCAGTGTTAGGGATATCCACTTCACTAATTTTTAATTGATGATAAGATCTATTTTCGAGAAAAACTTAGTACCCCTAAGCTGATCAAACAACTCATCTATCCTGGATAGTGCATACTTATTCTTTACCGTCACTTGATTCAATTATCGGCAATTAATACACATCCAAAGGTAACCATCCTTCTTATGCACAAACAAAATAGGTACACCACATGGGGACATACTAGGATTGATAAAACCTTTGTCTAGAGGATCTTTCAACTACTCTTTGAGTTCCTTCAACTCAGCAAGAGCATTCTGTATAGAGGGATAGAGATAGGATGAATGTCCAAAACAAGATCAATCCCAAAATCAATCTCCCTATTTGGAGAAATACCAGGAATTTCATCAGGTAACACCTCAGCAAATTTCCAGACCACAAGGAATGTTTGCAAAGAAGGACCTTTGGATCTAGAATCCTTAACATGTACTAAGTGATGGAGGCACCCTTTAGAAAGTAATTTTTGGGCTCTAAGATACAAGTTAAACCATCCCTTGAGCACTAGGGAATTACCTTCCTACTCAATAATAGGTTTATTAGGAAAATTAAAAATGACCTTGTGGGTCCTACAATATAAAGAAGTATAGCACTAATGCAACTAATCCATCCCTCAATATGACATCAAAATTGACCATGTCTAATTTAAATAGATCCACTAAAGTCTCTCTACCACCCACTAATACCACAAAACCCCTATAGACCTTTCTAACCACCACAAAGTCAACCACTAGGGTAGAAACAAAGAAGGGGTCTGAACTACAACCGATACCAAAACCAAAATACACACCAAAAATGGGGTCACATTGGAAAAAGTGGATCCCAGATCAAGTAAATAGCACATATTATGTGAAAAGAGTTTCAGCATACCAGTAATAACATCAGGAGATGTGTTAAACTCCTAACGTATAGTAAGAGAATAGAGACAATTTTAACAAATGTCAGAGTCAAGTAAGTAACCCTTTAGTGCAAGAGATGATAAAGAGGTAACAAGAACCTTATTTTCCCTAGAAGCAATGTTACCCATGGGATAATTTCTAAGAATATGCCCTAGTTGTCCATACTTGAAGTACTTGTCCCTCCCATCATCATAGAAACCACGATGCTGTCGACCACAAAATCTACATTAAGGATATAATGGAGCTGATTGGGCCATACTAGCCTAAGATTGGGTACCCTATGCCTTAGAACCATCGCAACCTAAGAATGTCGGTCACCAGAGAGCTTTAATTAAGGAGCACTAGACGTCAAGTAGGACCCATAATTGCACCACTTATTCTTGGACAACTTTCCACTATCCCTACCACTCTACTATACACTTCCCCATTGGTTAGAATGACAAAATATCTTATTCTACCTCTCCCCAATTTTAGCCTACTTCCTTTTTTCTTCTTTGAATTGCTTCATATAAACCATAAGCCAAGAAATATTTATGTCCTTGTTCAACAAGGCAGCTTTACTCTCTAGAATTATGTCTTGAGAGAACCCAAAAGTGAACTTCCTCATTTTAGCTCTTATTCTAGACACTAGCTCTGGAGCATATCGAGATAACTGATGGAATTTCAAGGCATACTCCTTGACTGTCATCCTTTCATGCTTTAAATTGACAAACTTTTTTGTTTTTGCCTCCCTCAACTCTTGAGGAAAGAAGAGGTCTAGAAAAGCACTAGCGAAATCATCCCATAAAACAGAATCACTATCTTCATATATCAATTGCTCCTATTCTTTATACCATTAGTATGCCACATCCTTTAATTGGTAGGCAGTATATTTTGAATCCTCAACATCCAAAGCATGCATCATGAGAAAGATCTTTTCTATCTCATTAATGAAATACTAAGGATATTCCTCATCTTTAGAGCCACTGACAATAAGAGGATTCAATCTCATAAATTGGCCAACTCTAGTAGCCTCAGAGGATTGAGCAATAGAAGCAACTCGCTCAGTCTAAAAGTTCACCAACTGGGTAGGAAAATGAATAGACTGGCATAACTCAACTTTTGATACACTACCCTGCAGAGCCTGAAAAGGGACAGGAGAAACTGGTGGTACTCCTACAAGGCTGTCAGAAGCAAGGACCCTAGACTGAGTCTGAACTCCTGGGGTAGGCTGAGCTCTGTCCACATTATCCCCTATTGAGATAGAAGAGTTTTCTCGATTATCTGATCTTCTCGAAGGTATTATATGTAAGATAAATAAATAGAAAATAAAAGATTCAAGATCTTAGACTATAGAGCTCAAAATAGAACAACAAGACAGGGAAACATTCCTAAATACCTTATAGCTTCTTTCTTATAAGTAAGGCACTCTGCATACCCATAAACAAGACTCTACTTAACATGGCTTTATTGGACACCCAATGACACCAAACCTAGGCTTTGATATTATCTCTGTCCTTACTCAAACCAGGGCATGGCCATGATGAGTATCTCAAGTCCCACGTGGACCAGAGATCACCCCTGCACCTAACCAACCCAAATATAACACACTCCAAAGTTGAATGAATTTAAAACATATTAAAAGATAGCATCCAGTGTCTTAAGAAAATTATAATGTATATCCATGACAAATGATCCACGATGGGATAAACGACCGACTAACACCGCCCAATAAAGACAGTAGTCCAAACAAAGCCTTCTAAATAATGACCAAAAATTGAATACTAAGAAAATACTGGGACATGCCCCCGACAATAGCCAAAAACCAAATCCAAAGGAATAGTCAAAATGTAAAGGAAACCATAATCACGAAATAGGGTCTTACAAAGTATAGAAGCTTACCACTTTAATTTGACTTGCTAGCTGATCCTAAATCCACGTCATTGAGAAGGAGATGAGGAAGTGTGGCTAGTACCTGCATCGTGTGGGGATAGAATGTCCGAAGATAGTTATCCTTAGATCACTAGCATCTAACTCGAGGATAGAGAAACAAAATATGCCATGATTATAGTTTAAATAGTACAACAACCAATACTTAATATCATATGAAATACCTATTCATATACATATACACATGCTGGGATAGGTAACAAAGCTTAGCATGAACTTTGAAAAACCATAACCTAGGTTGTGAAGAGTTACCATCATAAATCCACCGATGCGATATATAGGTCCAGTGT
Source organism: Capsicum annuum (assembly GCF_002878395.1). Lineage (NCBI taxonomy): Eukaryota > Viridiplantae > Streptophyta > Magnoliopsida > Solanales > Solanaceae > Capsicum > Capsicum annuum. Next base: position 67,261,550 of record NC_061122.1, on the reverse strand, counting down.
TACCCCTGGAAAGTCCTCAGTGCATCTTGCTACACGAATTGGAGATATCATAGATGACCGAGGAATTCCCTTATACACTTCACCCTCAATGATACATATATACGTATCTGCACTTAGGGGATTCCTCAGTAACCAACAAGCACTTGGTCATTAAGACCAATCCGCATGTCGCCAAATACGAGTTTCCATTATTAGTCCTTCAGACTCACACCTTCATGGATAGCTAGCACAACCCCCATTAATTGCCAATTTAAATATTTAACACGTAAACCAACCACTAATTCCAGGAATCTATCATTAAGGAATTATTAAGTGGTATTGTCCTCCCTATTATAGCTTTCAAGTGATATCATTAAGCCAACACTTAGTGATTTCCTTGTACCCCATATGGTTTTAAAGACCATTATCATCCAATTAACTAGCTAATCCATGTAATAATGTCTAGAAATAAATCAAATGAAGTGATAATGGATATTCGAAAACCAATAATACAAGTGGCTCAAGGTTGTTACCAATTTCCATACTAAACCAATTTATTTGGGGATTCCTTTGCACCCCTATTTTCCATGGTTGACCAATTTAGCAATTCCATTGTACACATGTCTGTCCACCATTACCATACACCTTAAATCATTTACAAACCATCGATTTAAGTGAAATAATTTCATAAATATCATAGAAGAAGCATTTAAACAATTTATATTCAAAACCCTCAACCCATAGTTTGAAACCCAACATCAAAATTATATAAACCTTATTCAAATTATGACATCAAGAAAGTACAATTATAGGTAAACAATACTTAACTCAAAAACCAAGAAATTTGGGAAAGAATGCACCCTTGGAACACTAGATGACCACCACTCTTAGAACCATAGCTTTAACTTGAATGGAGAATTTTAGAGAGTATTTAGGAGTACCAAAGATGGTTTTAAGTCATGGGGTCTAAAGGGTTAAAGTGGAAAATGTCTAAAGTGCCCTCAGCTTAAAAGTTGTTGAGGTCTCAAGGGTTAAAGTGGGAAATATCTAAAGTGTCCTCGGCTTAAAAGATTAAAGAGTATCGCCCTTGGCTATGAGTCACCCTTCGACTCATAAACACACCATGTGACTAGTCACCACGAGTCGTAACCAAATAGTCACTAGAACCCCCACCTACTGTTGTCCCTTCTACTTAATCATGAGACTTATCACGTGACCTTATGACTTATAGGGTCCAAGTCATAGTCAGAGCAGAACCCAATTGGTTAAACATTATAAATTTTATGATTTGGTAATCACGACTCATTATGAGTATTTACAACTTATGATCTCAAGTCATAATAAAGACAGTGTCTTAGGCCAAACTTACTGAATACCTTATGACTTGGTACTTACAACCCATAATATATCCTTAAGGATCATAGGGTGAGTCTTAGTCGAGGCAGTGAGCTTAAAGATCAAGGGCCAAAATTTAGGGCATTTCAATAATAGTGAGCCTGGTCATCAATCTTACTAACTTCTTCCCCGTCTATGATCCTGTCCTAGCATCGCTATTTCCTTAGTCACCCCTACCACTTTTCTAATTTCCCCATCCACCTGGTGGATGACTTTTTAATTGTTACCTCCTCCTCTTTATCTAGTAGAATTATAGCCCAGATTCGTTTCTATGCTTTGGAATTTAACTATCTGATAGGACACTCCCTTTTAAAGTTACCAATGGCACCACAATAGCAATATCATTACTTAAGATAATGTTAGCTGGTAAAAGATTTAGAAGCCTCTTTGCCCCTAACTACCATGCCTGAGAAAAAACCTTAGCTGGAACCACCATAGAAACTGTCAAGGTCGACTAAATCAGGAAAGCTGAATAGGACTATTGACCATGTCACTTAGAGTAACAACCACTAAACTTTCTAAAATTGCTAGATTTCTTGGCTAACATATAATCCTTAACCACTCGCATTCCCCCTCCAAATTTTACACATAGTCATACACTTCATTGAAACCCTTTCCTAAAAATGTCATATGCATAGACTAAACCAGAAAGTCATAATTCAAACCCTAAAAAAAGAGGCAAATATTTTTATCCTCAGTAGTCAATAGTTGAGTGGCATAGAGAGACAAGGTGTGAACTTAGCCTCGTAGGTTGCAACTAATATATCACCCAGCTCCAAAGCTAAGAACTCATATTTTTTTATGATTCTGGAGGGTATGAGGCATATAATTTTCTAAGAATAAGTCATAAAACTGCTCCCAAGTCAATAAAACCAAAATCAGTGATAGATATTCTACGTACGCCCTCCAATATTGCTTAGCATCCTTCTCCAATAGAAAAGTCACAAAGTCAAGCCTATGTTTCTTCACAATAACCATTTTATGTAACCTCTCATAATAATCAATGATGAACTCAGAAGCATCCTTAAACTTAATTCCCTAGAAGTAGATGGCTTCATCTTAAAAAACTTTATTAATAGTTCATGTTTTGTACCAGTCATCATCGAACCCTAAATCGAATAAGGAAAAACATTGAACCCTAAGCTTCATCCATTCTAAGACCCATAGTAATTATAGGATAAACAATTGAATCTTGCCATGTTCGTATCATGGGTTTGGCTCAAGTTCCCACCGACCCACTCAGAAAAGCTAACACTTGTTGAACAACCTCAGAAGACAAATAGGTAGTGTTGCAACCCCTATCGATACCTTCACCTGAGGATCCAGTTGTTACTCTTATACTGCTTTCATTTTCTCTATATAATCCTAAGGTGGGGAATGTGATACTAACCATTCAAGGGTTTAGCCATCTGGTACCTTACCTCCATACCAGGCGGGTGTGGATCTTCCCATCCCTTCCCTACCTGTCATTCTCACTTATCCTCTTTCCCTAATAACTAGCTCCATTGTTAAAGTGGCCAGTATAGGTGCTACTGGTTGAATTTGGATATAGAATTCACCATCTGTAGACAAGAGAACAAGGAAGATTAAATAGTAATTTAGATCACTAGAATCAAACTAAAATCAAGTTATAGCACGAAAGAAACAAGAATGACAGATTTGCTAAAGCCCTGTAGCCTCCCAATAAAAGTACAAACATCTCAATACCATTCTGTGAAACTCTACATGACCTATTTTGGTCTAACGAGATAGATGACCCTATGATTTGACACAAACATTATTATGACCCAAACTCATCATGAGTGGCACCTACACTACTCACCAGTGGAAGAACCATTTACTCAAAAATACCATCTTTAAATCAACACTCAGAAGAAATACCAAAACTAATCCATTAATAATGATATTCAAATCTAAAACCAAAAGCATAAGTACAATTGAAAGTTGAACATTATACTTAAACAAACCATCCCTAGAACCCGAAAGTCATCTGTACTAAAACATCAAATATTGTCAAGAAGGGGATGAAACCCCAAAAGCTTAAATGAAAATATAAGTCTAGAAATAAAGAACTATGTCAATAAGGAGAGATGACATCATAGCCATATATGTCGCTCACCCTGAACTCTAAAATTAATCGCTAGAATCACAAGCGAGGTGTTTGTTGGAGTCAGTGGAGTATATGATCCACTCACAATAATAAGAGAAGATATAGTATCAACACATAAGAAAACAATAGTATAGTGGTAGGGTCATTTGGCCAACCTAAAATGAGAATATGAACACATAACTAAACTATAGTACAAAAGTTAATACATGCTTAAAACCATCATATACTTAGAACATTATTACCAAATAAGTAGTTTAGGATTTCAAAAAAAAAGTCAACATATTATATCCAAATTAAGTTCAATCAAGCCAAGGTCAAGACATGTAAGATTTACCAAGCACATAGTATATTCTCCGATTAAATAATGGAACTATCAAACTTAATCGACCCTCATACATGCACGCTATGGGTTAAACATCCATCCTCTATCCATTACCAATAGGGAATGATTTTTGTCTATGTAATAAATCCCCGAAACAAGTGTCTACCAAACTTGTTTCTCTAATAACTTGTGAGAATGTTGCAAATATTGAAACATTCTATATTTAGCAATGAGGTCGGTCAAAATCGAGCAACAACATAAATATCATTTGCATTGACCACACCAAATAATTTTCACAGCCACACTATAAAGTATTTAAAATACAGATATAGCGTTAATTGGATTAAACTATAATACCATCACCTAACTCAAACCAAGCTTGCACAACTCCTTTAGGTCGGAGCTTTGCCCTTTAGTGAAATTTCAGCTTGCTCTTAATCTAGAATGTGCATATGAACACATATTAAAAAAAATGGCTTTCCATGTTGAGAATTACAACTCACATCCAAACCCTAGGTTCTAGTTCATGATTATTCACGTCCCATTCTAGGGTGTTACATCATAATTCACCTAAAACTACCAATTCCATGGATTAATTTGTGAATTAATGAAATGAAAAGGTAAATTAACTGTTAATAATAAAAAAAACATTAAGTTATTACATAATTTCCTCCCTTACACCAGAAAATAAACAAAACCTGCCCTAAAACCCCTCCTCAAACTCCATAATTTAGCAATTCAAAGACTTAATTTTCAACTACAAGTTAACGGGGCTAAATTCATTACCTTTACGAAGCCAAATGATAAAAATATAGTGGGAATTTCCCAAAATCTCTCCTCTTTCTCCTCAAAATGAGTTTTAGAAAAATAAACTACTTTAGGGAAATAATTTATTAAACTATAATTTTCACTGCTATAGCGACCTTTTACCATTTCTGACCATCCCTATAGTGAAAACTTCTTTGCTATAGTAGCAAGCATGGTACTACAGCAGGGTCAATAGGATAGAATATCTAGATTCACCCAAAAAATCCAAATTTTGCAACACACAATTAACAAGGGACATTTCAAATAATGCCTTTTATGTTAAAACCAATTGTAAGAGTTCTACTAATACAATTCAATTTCATAAATTCCCACCCATTCCTTATCATCTTAGCTAACTAGAAATCTAGTCAAACACCATCCAACTTGGCAAAATCATTCCCATATTTCTCCAATTCATCATCGCTTGGGTTTTACTCAAAACTAGCCTAGACTTAAATTTATAAGTTCAAAACTGAGAAGAATTATAACATGGGATTTTTAATTGTAGATTTATACATAATGATAGAAATAGTCATTACACCAAATTTGGGTTATATTTTCACCTGTCTTCTCAAACACAGGGTTATTCTCCTCTCCCTTAAACTTTATTTAAGACCATAGATAATGTGTCCTTTCCTGCTCATCTTAATATTTTTGATAAAGCAGAAGAATTTGCCCTTACTGTTTCTTTAAGAGAAAACCTACATCATCCTCCACTCCTATTAATAGAGAACTCAAGAAGGTATCTACTCACACTGCTAGGTCCATAGTTAATAAGTACATAGAGAATGCCATGCTACAAAATAAGAGATCAACCAACAAAACAATAATTTAGAAAAAGAGCATTGTAGAAAAGGAAATTTATATTGCTAAAATAATTGAGTTGGAATAAGGGGTGACTTCCAGACTAAGGATAAATTAGTTATTCCTGGATGGGAATAAAAAAAAGCAAAAAAATTAAACAAAGGAATCTAATAAGGGGAAGCTATCTAAATTCACTTCTAAAAAAACACCTTCTAAGAAGACGCCAAAGAGGAAAAGAACTGAGTTCTCTAAGAAAGGCAATGCTTTCAAGCAAGAAGAAGAAAAGTATTCAATTCCCTCTCAAGGATCCTAAGTTAAAGGAAAAGTATAAGAAATCAAAAGGCTCTAAATGGTCGTGTCTTTGATCTAATGATTTTTGAAGAATTTGGAATAGAGTCTTTGATTTCTATGGTAGAGGTGCATAAGTGGAAGAACCTATTTGAATCACTCGTTCTCCTATATGAGGAAGAATTTTAGTAATTGTATGTTGACCTATTCATATCTAAAAATAAAGACACTCTTAATTCAACTATGATTGGAACTAAGCTTGTTCTAACTAAGTTTGTCCTTTGAGAGTTTTTTAAAGTACCCATGGTTAGGATTAACAGGGTGATGAATAATTTTGCATCTGTGAAATTACTTGACAAAACTGAAAAATTTAAGAGAACGTTTGGTGGTGAAAGGTTTAAAAATAATGAAATAAAATCAAAGTATCAATTTTAAATTGAGTTAGCGAATAAAATCTTACTTCCTAGGATAAAAGGAAGGTCTATTATCTCAATTGCAGATTAATTCCTCATAGAGGCTCTCAATTCTTTTGGTTTGTAAATCTCTCAAGATGAATTATTAATCACATTATGTAAATCTCTATTAAAATTTCCCTACCTATTCGATCCACCTCCCTCCTTTTTATAGGTTTTCCTAACACTATGCAATATTTTAATTTTCTTATTATAATACTCGAATATTAAATGTCCTTTTTACATGCTTTTGTCATTGCCAAGAATTAGTCAAATCTCCCTATTTCTTACGAAATTCTATGATTCTCTATGTGTGTTGTTATTTTTGGTCTTAGATTATTCACACTATTTTACTTTCTAATTATTTTAATGATACAAAAATGGGGAAGTCAAGTGCATTATTACTGTTGGAAGTACTCTTGGTGTGATGGGGAATTGGTATATGTGTTTTTGATGTAAGGGGGAGGCATAAATCTGATAGTTGTGGATCTTGGTGAAATGTAAAGGGGAACTTCTAGTATATATGTTCTTGGTGTAAGAGGGAAGTGTGAATCTAGGTTTGTCATTATCAAAAAGGAGGAAAATGTGGGATTCAGTCCCCTCTTATCTTTTCATGTTTTAATGATTGACAAATATAGACAAATGACTAGCTACGTAAACTGGTGTCCCTAAATTTAGTTGTACAGAGTTGTCTTATATGCCAGCTCTTTAGTATCTTCTAACAATGGAAGCAGAATAGGGGTACGTGATCTATAGTGGTCTTCATTAATATCTTTCAATGAGAAAGCTCCTCTCTCAATATTCATCATATTTATACATCATCTTGTCGAGAGAAGTTGTGGTTTTTATAAATTCACAAAGGATATTTTTCTCAAGAAAAGTTGTCTTTCTATTATAATATTACAAAGATTCATTAACTTAGAAGCCTTCTTCTCATAGTGAAATATGTCTTTGTGTCAAGGTTAATCGAGTCTCTATTTATGTTCTTACAATTGTAAACTAACATATTGATTAGAAATCTACGTGAGTAGTTTTATACTGAGTATTTTGTTGAGTTCTCACTTTAGCTAGAGTTAGCTAATAGAGTCTTTCAAGTAGAGTTACTGCCAAAGAGGTATACCAATAGAGTTATTTCTAAGGTGTAGGAATTTAGATTTAATTTCATAGATTGCAAAGTGTTGTAATTAAATTCCTTACTTGGTGATTAGTGAAGCGGTTGGAGAAATCCTACAGGGGTAGGTCATAGTTTTACTCCCTTGAGCAAGAAGGTTTTCATGTAAACATCACTTGTCATTTACTTTACTATTATTTAATTTTTGTTCTTATTATTCTTCATGTATCTCATATAAAGACCAGATAGAGAATAAGGTCCTTGTCATCGTGGTGGACTCGTATAAACAAGCACTAATGAAGCAAGAGAAGATGTGAAGAACATAATAAAAAGCACTTCATCACATAATATTGACGATGCCAAACATTTACTTTGTTCCTCACATAAAATATCCTTTCATACACTCGGATGTGAAAAATCAATTATGGAATGTTAGAAATATACCAAAGATTAATTAGTAATTTATTTAGTAAAATGCCCCCCACCCCCCACCCCAAACATATTAGCAAATTACCAACTACACACCTATACTGTACAAAAAGACCAATTATCTCTCCTCCTTCCTAAAGTATTTAAAACCAAAATAATTGCCTCCATAAGAATTCACAACCATATTTACATTATCCGGTGAAACTCACATGTTCAACACGTATTTAACACGTGTAATGTAACACCCAACAAGATCCTAGTCAAGTTTCAGCTATTAGTTACATATTTAAAGGGGTCAAAGACATTTATTTTTATACTAAGTACAAGGACATAGCTCTTTTAAGACCCCAAGAATGTGAACATTTTATTTTTGGACTTCCCAAGTCCGAAACATCAATTTTTTAGTTGAAACATGTTTAGGGATGTTAAAAGGGTCATCTGAGAGAGTTTTGGAATTTTCAGAAAAGGTTAAGAACGATTTTGAACCATGGAGGCAGTAAGCCTCTGCGATTTGGACGTGTCTTGGAGGATGGACCTCTGCAATACACGATGTGTCACGGAGTTTAGCCTTCGTGATACACGTTGTGTCATGGAAACTAGTCTCTGGGGCATGGAAACTGTATTTTCCTATAATTTTAATTAAAGTCCAATTAAGCATTTTGGTCTTTCCCCCTCTTCCCAAACACTTAATTCATGAATTAAAACCCATACAGGGGCATCAATTTCCCTATTCCTCATCAACTATCATATGTAAAACCTATCCCCACTCCCAAAAACCTAATTTTAAGCTTTCTTCCCAAGGATTCAACTATTCAAGATTCCAATTCCAAGCTTTTTCATCAAGGATTCAAGAAATTAAGGTGTGTGGGGTATTCATCAATGGGTTTCTTCCACCCATTGAGTCCCAAAAAAATCCATTTTATTCAAGTATGAATTCTTAATCCTTTTTTCATGTAATTTGAATGCTAAGTATGAATTCATTCTATGATTTCTTAGTAGTCTTAAATTCAAGCCATGATAATATGTTTCCCCATGTGAATTATGTTATTACATGCTTTAAATTTCTATCACCCATATCATGTTCAGTTCACTCCATTTTAAGTTATCAAGTTATGAAATAAACCATTTGAGCATGTTGTCCACCTAAGTTTAACACATCCCCATATTCAAATTTATGGTTTTCATCTGTTTAATGAAATGTACAATGTTTTAGGTTTTTGAAATCCTATATTTTCTTATAGTGTTTTAAATGGTGCTATGGTGTTTTAGAGTACTAGTTTAGTATACTTGCAATGCACATGTATATCATATTAAAAAATAAATAATGTATTATATTTACTTATCACAAGTTTTTGCACTTAAAACATACATAAAACAATTGTGAGAACTCAATTTTATATACCCTTTAAAATTCAATTAATAAAAGTACATGATTTGCACGTGTGCATTAAACAGTTAATATTACATGATAAGATGATCACTTCGTTTAAGCATAGCTATTAACGCTATACTAAATATAATACTCCAATTTATTTACTCAGTGAAAAAAGAATATAATTTTATTAATACCAACTGTACGTGTGTCTCACGACAGATAAAATTATTAAAATATAGTCACTCATGTTAAAATTTTACTATCTATTTAAATCATTTAAACTAATGTGTATCTCAATTACTTGGACATGCAATTGTATATCAAGAATAGATGATAATTATTATTGTAAACTTCAAGTTTATACTAAATTTTAAGAAAACTTACTTCAGGTCACAAGTAAATTTATCTCTTTAATCAAAGATACTATAACAATTGTCTATCAAGAATTTATTATCGAAAACTTTAGGAATATAATAAAATTTTAGAAAACTTACCTCAAATCATAAGCAAATTATTTCTTTAATCATAAATACTACCGTGAAAGCCATGAAAAAATAATAATCTAAAATTAAAATTACTTTTTATGTAGAAGTAGAGGATTCATAAATCAAAGTTACTATTATTTTAGAAGTATTTCATATATTTATATATTTTAATAATTTTTTTCCATGAAAATAATTTTCCCACATTAAAAAATTAACCTTCCCATAGATTTAAGAAAATTCAATCTACGTTAGAAAATTAATAATTTTTATAAAAGTAGGATAACACGTACAAAACAGTAAGAAAAAAACCTTCTCTCATAAAAATAGAAAAATTCGGCAAACTTTACACCTAAAACTTATTTTTTATTTATTTTTAATATATTTATTATAGTCAATATTCAATATTATAAAAGATATAATAATATAATAATTGAAGTAAAAAGGTAAAAGACAATTTTGTCTGTTACGAAGACTTTTAAAGAAGGACAAAATTTTCATTACTGAGTAAACGCATGCTTTAAACACTCAAGCTAAATTAAATTCAACATTTTACTTGCTTACTACATACTTGAATCGCCCAAAAGATTGTATGATTTTTTTAAGAATTACCAAGTTAATTCACACTCTAAACACTCATGCTTAACAAAATTCCACGTTTTACTTGCTTATTACATATTTGTAATATGATAGCTTATAGATAGTATCTATTTCTAAGTCGTCAACCATAAATATAAACCTAAAAATTGCTGTTAATTGATATAGAAATATAATAATTTTCATGCGAAAAAACTCCTTGTTTAATACGAATTCCCTTAGTAAGTATTTTGATTTTATCCCAAAAAAAAACAATAATAACAAAGAAAAATAAAAATAAAGTCTATCAGACAAATAACACCAACATAAATTCGGCTTACTTCGAGAGAATCTACAAATTGAAATTTTAGATCTAACTATAACTTGAGAAGTAATCAGACTTTATTTGAAGAAGAATCCACACGCTCAAAAAATAAATTGTAAACACATGTTAGTTTAATCACAATACAATCTCTATCTTCAGATTTTGGCATGAAGGTTCAAAAACGTCAAATACACCTTATGAGATGTAAATAATTGCCGAAAGAATTAACCAAATTGATTTAATATCTTTAGGAAAAATTGTTTAACAACTTCACATCAAAAAGAGATGAAAATTACACGTATATACTTTTATATGATCAATTACGCAAGACCAAAATAAACAAATAGGTAGGACAATTTTTATCAAGTTTGAAAAATTTTTTTAGTACATTTTGTTGTCAAAGCAATGCTAATAAACATGTGTTTTATATTATTAGGTCCTTTTATAGATAGGTTCTAACCTAAACAGGTATTATTTATTTTGATTTGAAAATTACAATTTAAATTCACTCTAATGGCCTAAATAAAAGAAAATAATTTAAGGAGGTGTTACCTAAAAGGAAATTGTATATAACTGTAGTTAAGTTTTAACTTTAATGTCCTAAATAATAGAAACTTGTCCTAAGTAAAAGGATTTATTAAAGAATCTTTACATAATATTTTTTTAAAACAATAGTGAACAATTAGTATTGAAATAATTATTATTTGAGAAAAATAGTGAAAAGATGATTTTGTCTATTTTAGAATCTTTTAATAAAGGGTAAAAAGTTCAAATCACTTTTCTAAAGATCTTCACACTAATAATATATTATAGATTATTCAATGTTTGCATGTTATGAACACCCGATACCTATATGTTTACGCATGTTTCAGATTCACAAGTAACAATTCAATCAGATTATGATTTTTTATTCTCATACTTAATTTGTTATGAACATGTTGTGCATTAGCAGTTGTGATGTCTAGTTGACTTTAGTTAGAACTAGTGTCAATTCTGTTGGGAGTAGGATTTAGCATCGAGTGAACCCAGGGATGGGGGCTCACCTGTCAGTTGAGGTGTGACCCTTTGTAGCAGTCCCTGAGTTCAGAACTATCTAGACATCGTAGGTTTTGAGAGATATTCCTACCAATTGAGGGTTGACATTCTATTAGGGGAACCTACTAGTACAGGGTGACACACTAGTCCTTCGGGACATCAGATTGGTGGATCCACACAACAGTGTCAGTACCCGTGGCAAGGTATTGACACCATTCCATCTGGGGTTACAAGTTAGACCCGATTAGCTCAGATTGGGGAATGTCAATTACATGATAGCTCCCACAATTTCCCTCAGTATCCAGATTATATCGGCTCAGGTTTACATGACCAAGTGTTGAATTTATCTTCTATTTAGTTAGTCAGTTTTACATATTAACTCAGTACATATTTTACTTGATCTTGTATTCATTTTACATGTTCAGTATCCATATATGTATTTCAGTTAGTCCCTATCTAATGAACCAGTATATTCAATTTACTGACTGCATACTCTCTCTTGTGCTATATTGATTTCACAATATATGTTCGGACGCTTAGTTCCCCGATCGCCCTTAACTAGCTCAGTACCTTTCCGTAGCAGTTGTGGTGAGTCCTTATCTATAGAGGAAAAGTTATCTTTAGATATTTTCAGTATTTTCTTTATCTCAAAAAGTCAGAGTTAGTTGGGGGCGTATTCCATCAACTCCTCATGTTTTATAGGTTTTCAGACAGATTGATTTGCTTTGAGTTTTATCTTCAGTTAAGACATGTTGGGTGACCTTTCAGTATTCCACCTTAATAATATTTTTACCAGTTCATCTTCTGCATATGATACATTATTATTATTATTATCTTTTTTTGTGCTCACAGAAGGTACCAGATCATGGGTTAGCTTGGGGTCACTTGTTGCCTTAAGCACCGTGTTACCACTAATAGGTAGCCTCGGGTCATGACATGTAAATTTTATTAAAAGATTTTTTTCGTTCCCCCTTTTGATTTGTTGTTTTAAACACTCTATTAAAGGTCAAGATGTCAAAATCTACTGATGGGTGTCTTGGATCTTCAAATTTAAAACTTATTTATTACACTGTTGGTTGCTTATTTTTTAAAGTTAAATACACTGAGTTGAGTGAGTTCACAAATCATACCTGCACTTTTGGATATAAAATACATCAATACTCCATAGAAATGACGAGTTTTTGTAAGGAAATTTTAGATCTATATTCTTGAACTGGAAGAAACAGAGTTGGTCTATGGTTTGAAAAGTTTCATATCAATGTTCAGAGCTTTTTGTGGACTTAAAAATGAAGATCATGGTTCAAAATGTGAAGGCAAACTAAAAACAACCATTATATATTCTTCAAAAGCTTGAATTCCAATTTTGACTTGTCATTAAGGAGATCAATTTTGAGTGGGCAATGTGTCAAAAAAACCAAAACATTGAAAAGAGCCCATTTAAAAAACACAGCAGTAGCATATATGTTTGAATTTAGATTGGAGTTGATTAATTATGAGAAGACCATTTAAAAACAGAGAAGCTTTTAGAAAAATTAAAAAATCTTTAATTAGTAATTATTCAGAATATATAAGTCTAAATAAAACAAAAGAAAACCCACAAAAATTAGCCTACCTAATTACCTTAATAGCTAGTATTGAAGCAAAACTAATAATCCATTTAAAATCTAGAAGAATGAGACACATACCACCTAATTATGATAAAATCAGATTTAGATATCCACCAAAATATTATAAATATGGTTTAAATGAATAAAGTACAAAAATACAAAGAACTAAAACAAATTATTTCTGAAAAACGTAAAGAATTAAAAATAAGAATAGAAAAACTACATTATAATATATTTGCCAGATTTAGTAAAAACTCAATAAATGCACAAAAAGATGAAATATCAAAATTAGAATCACAAATAGATAGTTTAGAATATATATATATCAACATGAACTATTTACAATAAAATGAACAAAGAAGAATTTATAATAGATGAAAAAATATATGAAAATCACGAAGGATTAAAAATAAAAATAGTATTTTCTAATCTAGGAAGAAGATATGAGAAAATAGGTGAACATTTATATCTAATATTAGAAAAAGAAGAATTAAAATTAGAAGATAAATTGACAGCTATGGTGAGAATAGAAATAGAAAATGAAGAAATAGATAGGAAAAGAGAAATAGAAAAAATAAAAAAACAAACTACTGAAGAAATACGAAAAATAGAAGAAACTAAAAATAGTAGGATTGTTGAATTAGAAAAAGAACTACAAATGTTAAAAGATTTGTATGAAGAAAGACAAAAAGAAAAGGAAGAAAAAGATAAAGAACAAAAATTACTAAACGAGATAAATCAATTTAAAGAAAAAAATTAGAAATAAACAATAAAGAAATAAAAAATAAGGAATTAGAAATAAATAATATAGATGTTGAAGAGACAAATAATTATGATTCAGAAGACAGTGAAACATATACAGAAATATTAACAAATACAAAAAATTTAGAAATCAATGAAAAACAAGAAGTAATTAATGAAGAAAACTTAGAAAATATCAACACAGAAATAAGTACTCTTGATAAAAAAGAAGATGAAAATGTAATACCTAGAACATCAGAAATAAGAAAACCTACATATTATAAGAATAAGTTTAAAAAATATAATCTAAAGAATGATTATGACAAATGGACACCAAAACAAATAGTTAATAAAAATTATAACTTCTTAGATTTAGACTGTGTAATAGATATAGAAAAAACAATATAATTATGGATAGGATATATGACAAAACAATTATTAGATAATAATATAAACATAACAGATGCACCAGAATATATAGAAAAAACACTAATAGGAACAGTGAAATTATGGTTTTCAAATTTAACTGAAAATAGCAGGAAGATATTAGGAACTAAGAAACCTACAGAAGGAACATCATCAACAACAACTAAACTAACACCTATAGAATTATTAAAAAAATATGAACAGCTATAAAAGATGAATTTGGTAGTATGACGACAATAGAAGAAGAACAAAATGAAGAAAAAGATACAAATAGGAATTTAATGTTAAAATTAGCAATATGTAATATGTGTTATATAGATGAATATACTTGCGCATTTAAAGAATATTATTATAAAGGAGCATATAATATAGAAGAAAGTAAAGATATAAGAAAATTATATTTTAATAAATTACTTGAACCATTTAGTTCAAAGATAATAAAGAGTTGGGAAGAAGCAAAAATAGTAGATACTCTAGGAGCAAAAATAAAATTTTTACAACAATGGTATAGAAACTTATGTGAAAAATATAGAGAAGAATTAAAAATGGAAAAAAACATTAATAAGAAATTTAGCATGTCGCAAAAATAAAATAGCACCCCAATTCGAATGTGAAAAAAGATATTATAAGAAAAGAAAAAGACATCAGAAATATAAGAAATATAAAAAATCAAAATACAAATACAAGAAACCAAGAAAAAGATATTATGTAAAAAATTATAAATACAAAAGACCATATAGAAAAAAGAAATCTATAAAATAATGTACTTGTTATAATTGTGGAAAATTAGGACATTTAGCTAAAGATTGTAAATTACCTAAAAATCCAAAAAATAAACAAATATCAGAAATAAAAATAGAAAATACAGAATATATGCAGATAGATTATATAGATTATGAATTAGAAAGTGAGGATAGTATATATGAAATATTAGAAAATGAAATAGATACTGAAATAGATGGTGAAATAGATGAATCAAATGACTGAAGAAGATATAAAAATAATAACAAAGGAAGAATATTTAAATGATGAAGGAACAGACCAAAAAATAATATTTGACAGTAACATATTTGATGAAATAAAAGGAAAAGAATTAGACTTAAGTGTAGAAAAAATATTTAAAATACCAACAGTAAAAAATATATTTACTAGAAAAAAAGAAGAATATTATGTAGTAAGTCAAAAGGAACATGTAATAGACTGTAGATATACAAAAGGCAAAGCAAGTATACCACTAGTAACAAAAAGAATAATTAATAAAGAGATAAATGATATAAAAAGTAGAGACCCAATAAAATATGTACACCTTGGAGGTACAGAGATATTAATAAAAACATGTTTTAGAGAAGGAATAGATACACCAATAGAATTATATTTAGCAGATGATAGAATTATAAAACCTATAGAAAAAAGCATAATAACTGCCATAAAAGGAAATTTAATATACCAAAAATTTAAATTTATAATAAGTGCAAATTATTCAGTAGCGGTAACAGATAAAAATATAGATAAATCATTAGTATTATATTGGAAAATATCAGGAATAGAATTAACCCCATGCAGTAAAATATTTACATCAAGATGCAAAAATTTATATGTATTAACAACAAAATATAAAATAACAGGAAAAAATAAGATTAACAAAATACGAATAGAAAGTCCATTCGAACAAATTGTAAAAACAATAGATAATAATGATTATAGCTATAGAGACATAGATATAGAAGAAAATTTAGAAATAATAAATGATAGAATAAGTACAACGAAAAGAATAGCTGATGAAAAACCAGAATCATCAAGCTCATAAAAAAGAACAAGTTATGAAATAAATTCAACAAATAATTTAAACCAATATTACATAATAGGAAAGGTAAATTAAGAAGAATATTTAATACTCTTAAATACAGGACAAGAAGAAAATTATATAGCAAAATATCTAGTAAAAAATGAAGAAATAAAAACTGATAATGATGTATGCCCAGATCTACCAAGAAGTTTAATAAATAGTAAAAATATAGAAGAAAAAGAAATAATAATAGGAATTAGAAAAATAAAAATAGAATTTGAAGTAAAGGAAGAAATGCAAAAGGAAAACATAATATTAGAAATAAAATGGCTAGAACAAGTAAAACCATATAATATAGAACATACATAATTAACCTTAACATATAACAGAGAGAAATTATTCTTAAAAAGAGCCTTAACATAAAATGAAAATATATGTATTAATGACGATAGTAGTAGAAGGATATTACAGTAGATATTATACGCCTATGATAGATACAGGAGCAGAAGCTAATTTATGTAGATATAATTGCTTACCAGAAAGCAAATGGGATAAATTAAAAACACCAATAATAGTTAAAGGATTTAATAATGAAGGAAGCTTAATTACTAATAAAGCTAGGAATGTAAAAATACACGTATGGGATAAGATATTAACAATAGAAGAAATTTATAATTATGAACTAACATCAAAAGATATACTTTTAAGAATGTCGTTTTTAGATAAATTATTCCCACATATAATAACTAGAACAAATTGGTGGTTTACAACACCATGTAAACAGAAAGTAAGAGCAAAAAGAGTTAATAATAAAATAAGAAAGAAAACTGATTGGATAAAAGGAAGTGAAAAAATTACACAAAAGTTAGAAAATGTAAAAAATACTGAAGATACAATAGAACTAGTCGTATTTTCGATAAATAAAACAGAAATAACTATATTTTCAATAAATAAGATAGAAATAATTAAGAAAAAATTAAAACAATTATATAGTGAAGATCCATTAAAAGGATGGGAAAAACGTAAAACTACTATAAAAATTGAATTAATAGATAAAAATAGCATAATAACCCAGAAACCATTAACATATAATTTTGATGATTCAAAAGAATTTAATAAACATATAATTTTGACGATTTAAAAGAATTTAAAATGCATATAGATGAATTATTAGAAAAACAATATATACAAAAAAATAATAGTAAACATAATAGTCCAGCATTTATAGTAAATAAACATAGTGAACAAAAAAGAGGAAAAAGTAGAATGGTTATTGACTATAGATATTTCAATGCAAAGACTATGAAATATAATTATCCAATACCAAATAAGATATAAAAAATAAGACAAATACATGGATATAATTATTTTAGTAACTTCGATTGTAAATCAGGATTTTACCATTTAAAGTTAGAAGAAGAATCTAAAGAATTAACCGCATTTACGGTACCATAAGGATTTTATGAATGGAACGTATTACCATTTGGATATAAAAATGCACCAGGTAGATATCAATATTTTATGGATAGTTATTTTAAACAATTATCTAATTGTATAGTATATATAGATGATATATTATTATATACAAAAACTAAAGAAGAACATTTAAAATTATTAGGACAATTTTACAAATATAATAGAAAAATCGGGAATAAGTCTAAGTGAAAAGAAAACTAAAATTATGAAAAATCAGATAGAATTTTTAGGAATACAAATAGGTAAGAGTGGAGTAAAAATGCAACAATATATAGTACAAAAAATAATAAATTCGAAAGAAAAATTAGATACAAAAAAGAAATTACAATCATTTTTAGGATTAGTAAACCAAGTAAGGGAATATTTTCCAAAATTAGCAAAAACTTTAAAACCACTACAGAAAAAATTAAAAAAGGATGTAGAATATAACTATAATGAAGAAGATAAAAAACAAGTTCAGAAAATAAAATTACTTTGTAAAGAATTACCAAAACTACAATTTCCAGATGAAAATAGAAAATTTATATATATAGTAGAAGCAGATGCTAGTGAATGTAGTTATGGAGGAGTACTTAAATACAGATATGAAACAGAAAAATTAGAATACCATTGTAGATACTACTCAGGTACGTTCAATGAAACAGAAATAAAATGGGAAATAAATAGGAAAGAATTATGTTTATGATATAAATGTTTGTTAGCATTTGAGACATATATTATATATAACAAGTTTATTGTACTAACGGATAATACACAGGTACGCTGGTGGTTAACAAAGAAAATACAAAATTCAGTTACAACATAAGAGATTCGGAGACTAGTCTTGATTTTATTAAATTTCACATTTATAATTGAAGTAATTAGTACTAACAAAAATGTTATTGCAGATTACATATCAAGACAAAGCTACACAGACTGATATAATAGAAAAGGATACTCTAGAAAAGATATTCAGCACCCTAATTACGCTTTCAATGAAAGTGGACAGTATGGGTAATGAAATAGAAAAGCTAAAGACTAATGAA
This sequence comes from Capsicum annuum, assembly GCF_002878395.1. NCBI lineage: Eukaryota > Viridiplantae > Streptophyta > Magnoliopsida > Solanales > Solanaceae > Capsicum > Capsicum annuum. The sequence goes on along the minus strand of NC_061122.1, from coordinate 67,242,999 downwards.
GTTAAACTGAAGTTTATAGCTATAAATCAGCTAACTCAGCAGTGTGCAGAGCTATGTCGATCGGAAGACATTAAAGTTCCAGAGTTAGAAGGAGACGATGGGACACTCCATAAAACCCATAACATTTATCAATCTACTTCTGCAGGTACAAGAAAAGGAGTTAGGAAAAACACAAATATGAACCTAAAAAAGCTATTTGATAAACCATATATACCAAATACATCAAAAGATCCCATGTTTATACCCCCACAAATTACCACATACCGAGATAGTTTAACCCAAGACAAAAAGACTTACAACTATACAGCCCGGACATATATAGAAAATATCTACAATGTACAAACCTTTTTAAATATTAACTCCAGAGCTATAAACATCCAAGAACCAGATACAAAATATATAACCCAAAAATTGACCGGATATAATGAGCTAATTACTTTACCTAAAACCAAACCAAGTCTAGGTAAAACTTGCTATGAATATGGACTACTCAGTACTGTATATACCTCTGACAGAAATGACATATCCACTATACCTGAAATATATGAAGCATTTAGCATTTTTAAAAGAATAACCAAAGGTATCCTATTTTTTATAAAAATTTACACCGCACCAGCAGAGATATTATATGATGAAGTTAAAAAACCCATACAAGTTGTAAAGATAGGAATGACACGAGATATGATTATACCACAAGATATTATTCCACAACCAGAAATACCTAGAATTGAGACACCAAAATTTTATGCGAATAAGAGGATTATCGAACTATCTATAATTTTGCAAGAGCTAGCAAACACATACCATAACCAAAATCCCATATGGAGTTATTATTCAAGAAATCATGTACTAATATATTCAAATTCAAAGGAATTACGAGAAACAGATATGGAAACTATTAGGCAATGGATTCTGACGTTGCTCAAACCAGAGACGGAACCTATCGCCAAAGCTATCAGAGAAAAATTTATTTCAGAAGAATTATTAACCAGTTATTACAAGACAATTGGACATAAATATTCAGATCATAAATGTTCAAAATGTAATGGAGAAGATAATGATATCCCAGAAGTTCAGCTAGAATAGAAGAAAAATCAACCAAGAAGATAAGAAAGCCAGCTGGAAGATACAAGATAAGAAGCAATAATGGAGATATGAAAAAGCAGCAGATACGACAACGAGAAGATATCAACGGAGTAATAATAGAAGACAAGCTATTAAATTGTGAAAGCAACATGTAAACTTTCACAATTTGCTTTACGTAAATTATTGAAACCTTTTGTATAGGCTTTTGACTATTATTAGTCTAGGCATTAATAATTTTCGTCTTATTAGGAGAATTTTTGTAAAGTAGACTAGGTAGATAATTTTAGAAACGTGAATACTCTTGTAAAGATTTTAGAAATGTGAATACTCTTGTAAAGTTTTAGTCTATAAATAAGATGAAACGAAGGCATTGTAAAGCAAGCCTTCATGTGTTGAAGCAAAAACTCTCTCTTGTACACAACAAATATTTTGCTTAATTATTAAAAACAGGTATATTTCAATGGAAAAAACTATGGAGGAACAAACCTTAGAAATATCAAACCTACCAGAATAGGTATATTTATTTATGATTATGAATAGCTAAATTCATAATTCCCAACAATCATGGTATGATAAAATAAATTCATGTTAGTTACTTTATAGTAGAGTTATTCGAAGAATAATATGTTAAGAAGTTTATTAGCAAAGTGAAAAAGGAGAAAAATCCCTAAGAACTATGCCATCCTAAGGTGAAACCAATGAGGCAAGAAGCCGTGGTAGGGAGTAACCAGAGTAGAGGCGCTGTTTAAGGGAAAAATATCCAGATTACCATGCTAATAGTGACCGAAGGACATGTTATTTAAGAATAATCTAGTATATAGTAATCTAAGATGACCATATTTTGTTATGTACATGATTGAAGGGAATATTTTGAAAAGAGCAATTTTATGAAAATGAATAATTATTTATCTGATGTAATGGTAGATAAATTTAAAATACTTATTTTGTATGTGATTAAGGATATAGGAATAATAGATATAAGGAAAATCATATTAGAAAAAATAGTCGGTAAAGATTATATAGCTAGAATAAATTACATACCACACTTACCTAATTACTCTTATAAATACCTGTATACACATTAACTATGATAAACTATGTATATTTAGAATTTTGGAAAATAGATATAAAATATACACAATTTCTTAGTAAAAATATAAAAGAGTTAATAATATTAAAACAAACAACTACAAAATATTATAATAAAATATTTAGTCAATTTTAAATGATAGATAATCTTAAAGTCTTAATCTTATATATACTTAGAGATATAGAAATTATAGATATTAAGAGAATAATATTAGAAAAAGTATTAGACTATGAAATTGAAACTATAAATTGGATAGTATAGTTATAAAATTGGATAGCATAGTTATATCTAGATAATTACCCATATGGATATTATTCAGATTAAGAGATGTTAGAATATATTAGAAAAACTAGAGAAAATCAAGATAATCTAAATGAAGAAATTAATTATAGAAACCGAATTAGAAAAATAATGGAGAATCTAAAAGAAAAATTAATATGGTTAGAAGAAACCTTAGACAATTTAGGAAAAATTACATGTGATAGTTTACAATTTAAAAAACTCGCTACGAGAAGAACAACACAAGATAATAAATAACATTGAATATCTAGAATTAGATATACATTACAGTAAAATTAGGATAAATTATTATATAGAAATCTGTAACTCTGTAATTACTACAGGATAAAATGATAGACTACGAATATTTAAAATATTGGAGAAAAAATATGGATGAAATAATATTATTAGAAAAACTTACGAAAGATAATCTAATTGGATATTTATCACCCCCCAAGATATGAATATCGATAAAACTAACATAAATAGACTTAAAATAAAAATATATAGAGAAGTTAAACGCACAAAGAAAAATAGATCCATTATACATATAATAGATCTATTTCACAAGTTATATCCATTAACGGAGCTTGAGATTCGAATTGAAGAGAAATTATGATCACAATATATGCAATTGATTATAAGAATTCTAGTAGGTACGTTGTGCATTGACACAGGACTAGAAATTTTCCTAGATTTGAAAATCTATTGAAAAAAATAGTTGGGTTGTAACTGTATTAACTACTAAGCTTATTAAAGCTTAAATTGTCTTTGGTTTGAAAGATTTTCGGTCCATAGTTTCTAGTTATGGAGAGTACAGGTGAAATTGAAGTCAACGGTTTGTGGTGTGTTGATTGACATAACCATGATGGTGTTTTCTTAGAATGTGATATTGAATTTGGTTTAGATTTTTCTCAAAATGAACAATATCACGTTAGGGTGGCTCAAGGATAAGGATAGTCTAGCGTTTGTTTTAGGTCCACACAATTTTAATTGAAAATTTTATGATTTCAACTTCACTTGAAATAATAGTGAAGATTGTCAATACGTAAAAAGATTATCTAAAAAAATAAATAAAGAAATAAAAGCGCCCTGATTTTAATAGAATTATTAGAACTTTAAATTAAACATCTCAAACTTCATACTAATAAATAATATTTTAACAACATCCAAGATAATATATCACAATCAAATTACTGACACCTTATTAAACAGAATTCATCTGTACTTTTTAAATAATCATATTAATATGTCAAGTTAAAGATTTTGTATCTTGTAAAAATACTACACTAAAAACAAGTAATATGCAAGAACAAAAAAGGCAACTCTAAATTATTACAATGTAGTTACAACTTTAAATACAAGATTTTTTTTTTTGGCCTGAGTATTCCAAAACAATGTTCGGATCCCATTGGGTATTTTCCTCATACAATTTAGGCAAGAAATTATTTTTGAAATTTTGCCAATGAATGGGTGTATCATCGAGACCAATGGCAATGTCAAAGTCATTTTTAAAATCATGAAGCTTATTTACAAAATAGCAATGAAGAAGAGAGTTTATGGTTCATTGAAAGAGAGAGTATAGGGAACTAGGGTTGAACGAGAGGCCCATCTCTACTGTAGTAAACATATCCAATTAATGGAGAAGTAATAGACGGAGTACAAAAGGAAGGAAGGCTCTTCAGAGGGAAAATTATCATCATTATCGATGTTAATGTAAAGCAATAAAACCCTACCAATATGCTAGGCAAGTTCATGTAATGACCCTCCAGGTCATTTTCTACATTTTTATACTATTTCTCCATTTAGAGCTTTCCTATAGCTTCCCCAAGTAATTTATTACTTGTTAGAGCTGACATTTCAGTTATTGGACAGTTTATTTGGTTTGTTAGAGCCAGTTCTCTATTTTAAAGTTTTTGTTGTTAAGAATTGGGTATAGAGACTATATTATAGGCAAATGGCCTTGTGTGTCAATTAGGATAAAGGGACCTTTGGTTTGGGTCCTGATGTCACCCAAATTACACCTCTAAGAAAGTATAACGTGGTCACTTGTCAAATATAGAATACAAAATTGTTGGGGTTGATCCCACTGGGAATAGGATGAAGATCCATCATGAGCTTGCTAATGTAGCTGGAAAGTGCATAAAGTAAATAGGGGTTAATAATAGTAACACTAACAATGTTGGTAAATATGATTGTTATAAATATGAGACAATCACTAGGATTATGTTCCCCCTGACTTCTTAACTCCACAAACTTATTATGCTCATCAAACTATCTCGGTGCCTTGTATGCAAAATCTAATAAGTTATGTATCACCTAACTATCTCTCGAACTTGGTTTATGTGAATTTCAGTAATCTCCTCTCAATATCATACTGACACATTACTAACCCTTGTTTTGGATCTCAGATTAACCATCTCCTTTCGGTCTTAAGTTAATTAGATGAAGGTTGGTAGCTTCAAATTACTGTTGTGATCTAATTTTCCTAATATTTACCTTTTTCTCTAGTTAGTATCAAATATAGGTGAGTTAAAAATGTAATAAATCATTAATAAAGCAATCAAAGTGAAAAAAAAACTACAATACATGCACAAACACCAATTTAGAATGACTTTTTTCTTCCTCTATTTTGTTCATTTATCAGGGTTTCCACGACCATAGGTATGGAGTTTAACTGCTCATAATTTTAAGAACATACATATAATTCATAATTAAAAGTATATGAATGATCCAATGAATAATAAGAATGAAAACCAAAATCTCAAATTAGTATCAAACCTTAAAAGCCAAGACCATGGATTCCAAGATGAAAAGTGCATCTCAAAACACAAAATAATATAATAAATGTATAAAGTGTGTAACCTAATAATAAAAAATCAAGGGGGTATTTATAGTTACATTATAGTTTTCCTAAACAAAATAGGATAACAAAGATCAGCAGTATTAATGCCCTAGGAAATGAGTCATCTGGACTGACGATGGATCGTTGTCAGCCTTCATCGTCTAGGCTCCATATGGTTGGTGATTACTTGTTAGGAAACTGTAGGGTCCCCCAGCTAAAATTTCAAGCTTCATAAAATTACCTCCATATGCTTAGAATGAGGATCACTATGAGTTGTATCCAGACTCTATAACTCATCACCAACTTCCATTTCTACTTCTATCCAAATGCACCTCTAGGTCATTCGTTCCTCCTTACTTAGAATTCCTCTCACTATGACTCATAGTTTGTGCCTACAAATATATGCCTATGAATCGTAATCAATGTGTAGATTACCTTTTTCATTATGGATATGCACTAGTCCGACAACAACTTGGACGACGAGTCTTAGTCAATGTGCATTTTACCCTTTTCAGTTTGGATATGCACTAGTATGGCCAGGACTTGGAAGATGAGTCATAGTGTCACCCAATAACTCGTTGTCTAAGTAGTCTTCTGCTATTTTGTGACTTTTTCTTCCTTGCCCCATTCTACTCACTTCCAACCCCGTTTTATGAAAAACTAAACTAACACATTATCTATATATAAAAGTACCTTTGGATTTGCAAGAATTCTTTTTTAAAGTTTTGTAGTTCAACGACTCATTAACACTCTCAACTCGAAATGTTTGTGTTTAATCAGGCAAGCTACACTGCTTTTTTAGCCAAGATGCTTAATTCTAGAGCAAAACTAAAATCGCTTAGGACACTCCACATACTTTAAAACTCATTCACACTACCTATGTAAACCATCAAGATATTATACACCCTCTAAAATATTTCAAAAATAAATGAAACTCACTACAGTGGATATGCAAAATGAGCACTCCAACATAACGGGATAAGGATATTGCATTACCTTGTGAACTGACATCCTAGAATATTAATCATTCCACTTACCTGAGTAAGAAACAATCAGGCAATACCCCTTCGCCCTTACATCAGAGAAGGCCCATCTCATTTGATATATGTAATGACAATATAAAAAATGAGGACTATGTCAAATCTCTCACTCTCACAAAAAAGAAGTCAGGTTGTGTACGTTTGATACCTTAGGCTTACCTTTATTTTCTATACTCCAACTATTGGGTAGTTGATTTGAATGACTATAGGCCTTTTCTAGGCTTATAATTCAGGCTATAGGGGTAGTGAAGATAATTTTTTGGGGTACAGTTACTTATTCCTCCTTTCCACTACACTACTTTTGGCTACAGATACTTATCTCTTTCTTTCTCTTTCCCTTTTATTTTACTCTTTTTTTTTATTTTGACGTTCACGTACAATTTATTTTTCATCTCAAATTTTTTTTTTATATAAGAATGACTGTTTATGCCGTACCTGAACCTTTTTCTCCTCTTTTCTTAACTTTCTTCTTGATACCTGCATTCCGCTGTGCACCCCTATACTAGCCACCTTCAACTTAGGTGATTTGCCTAAGTTGAGATACACAGTTTCCAACAGAGGACTAGGTCCAAATAGATTCATTATATTAGAAACGAGAAGGTGAATGGTGTTAAAAAAGGTGGTTGATGGAAGGCTCAAATTTTTTGGATCAAAGGATACTTATTTAATTTGATTGCCTTATTAGGATGAAGCGGACTAAGTAAAACATGGTCTATGATCCTTTCCTAACCTCCTACCCTACCACTTTTCATGAGACTAATCAGGTATATTCTAGATTGCACAATACACGCCGACTAAGTAAAGACCTTTCTCACTCATGGATTAGGAGCTTTCATCTATATTGCTACCTATTCGATGCATGTGAGATTAGCCAAGCTATCTTGTCTCAAGTTTTAATTCTATATCTGGATCCTACATTAGTTACATCTCAGTATATGCATACATATAGCCTAACATAACAAAATGTAGGGGTATCATTTTAAAATTTCAAACAAAAATAGATAGGCATAGGTATACAAATTAGGCTGCACCAAGTTCTCTTATTTCACTCTAATTTACACAAACAAACACAACACAATAAACATGACAAACTCAAATATCAAACAAGCACAAAATTAAAACCTAAATATGTTAGTTCTAACTAACATAATGTAGCTGACGGGAAAGGAAACACAAAAATAAAGATCCTGGATTGTGATACACCCCCACCCCAATGAAAGACGATGCATTGTGCCCAGTGAATAACTAAAAATATCAAAAAAGGGAGTAAAGAAATACATGGGATCCCTAGGCACCAAATCATAAAGTCCATGTATATTGATAGTCCAAAAGTAACTAAAGACTTATGTCCATGAGCATGCTGGACTGTTACTGAGGACTACATGTAATATCAATAACTAAGGGCTTATTTCCAAAAGAACTTATGTTTTCTTTCATTACGTTTGGATATTCTTTAGTTATTAAGTCTATATGTATATTGGATATTATTAGTACTCTTATTCTTTTGGATTTAGTGTCTCTTTTACTGACCTTACTAGGTCATGGAATATTCTCTTGCTCTCTTTCTATCCCTTCTAAATATATATATATAGATATATCTTTGTGCTTATATTTTCTTGCTTATAATTCCATTTGTATGATTAATTTAGTATTTATAATACCTTCGACCAATTAGTCCATTACTTTCCATTATGGGCTATATTTTGGCTTACCTATTGGTTGATTAAAGTAAATTCCATCATGACTCATCAAATCGAGTCGTAAAAGTTTTAAGTCTGGTACTACAAATTCCTCTCTCTACCATTACATTATTTGCCATGAAAAAAATGAGATTTCTTGATTTTTGTGATTTACAGCGATTTTTTATTTCAGGACGAAGGTAATGTAATTCAAATGTTGTGTAACATAATATCTTGATTCCTTATGTTAGACTAGTAGATAAGGGACGACTATGGGCCTAATGTTTTAATTTTAAGAGAATAAATGATTATAGTTTGATATTTAGGTAATACTTTGTCAGGATCCAAAAATCAAGGGTCATGATGGAACTTATCGTGGCAAGCCTTAACAAGTAATCGTATCACCCAAACTAATATAAAATGAAAGATTGAATTTAAAACCCCTAGGAAAGACTCCTAGAGGGGAGTCAAACCACATGCATATATAGTAAAAGCAAAAATACATAGTCAATTATACCAAATCAAATCCCAAAACTTGGTCTCACAGTCTAAGAACTAACTAATACAACTTGAATCCAATGTACATAGGATAACCAAGAAGGAACAAACTTTTTCTTTGATTACAAGTAAAAACGTAGTCTAGATAAGAAAAAGTAGTAGTTAGCTCCAAATGCATAGATCAACTGCTACCTGAAATCGCACCAAGTATTGCTTGAATCAATTGTCGTGAAGTACACTCGAACCTCTCTCTACACCAAACGGTCCACTTATACTTAGTAGGTATTATAAGCCGACTGAGTAACATAGAAGATAAGGCATATAAACAAAAACTATGGGCACGTCACCTGCACTCAAAAAATGTCCCAAAGGGTAGCACACCATCTCCACCAACAGTTGTAATATACACACATGTAACAAATACAGGTAGAGAAAAGAATAAAAAATATACATGTACGTCAAATACAAGTATAGGATTATAGAACAAATGGATAAATATCAAGTCAAAGACAGAAACACAATCATAACATAAGAACAATATATAAAGTGCAATGAAGAAAATGATGATGATAATAATGATGTGATGCACCAGGTCATCATACAACCTATGTATACACCTAAAAAGATAAATCTTCCCAATGTAGGACCCAAAGGGGGTTCGTCAGCCCGTATACAACCAATATCTAATACCAATATACATATCTTCTCTCTGATACATCTTTTAGAGAGGGTTTTTAAAGATGTAATATTTTCTATCAGTAAAGGCTAGTATTTTCATAGTGGTACCAATGTTCCAAGCATTATGACATACGACACAAATCATCATAACATAGAATAATAATTGGTGCATATAGTTTAAGATGTAATAAGAATAATGATGTCATATATGAGGTTGTTGAACAACCTCGATATATACGTACAGAGATAAAGCTTCCTAATGTAGGATCCACGGGGGGTTCGCCAACCCGTATACAACTAATATACAATAACAATATCCATATCTCCTCTTTCACACATACATTGATAGAGGGTATTAAAGATGGCATATTTTTTATCAGAAAAAGACAGTATTTTTTGTATTTCCACATAGGTACCAATATTTCATGAATGAATATGATTTAAGGATGTAATGCTCATAACCAACTAAAATGAGAATATCCAATACCCAACGAATATATCAACCATGTGAGCCAAAATCCACTCAAATCAATCAATCATCCATGATCCAATATAGTCTAGAAACCATCAAGTAAAAAATACAAGAAATGTTATTGACACAACATAAATCCCAAAATCTAGGCTTTTCTACCAACAAGAGTACAACCCAAAATACATATATCATTATCATGCCAATAATATCATATAAAACCCCACACGGTCACACATAGCAATAATATTTCAAAAACTAAAAAGTATTATCCATATACGCCCCCACGCGGGCACATAAATCACCTAACATATTTTTCATGATAAACCCATACACATAGCATGCTTTTACATTATTATTAACTACCCAATCCAGTCAGAACAAAGTTAAGCCATAACCTACCTCAAATGCCAAAAATCAATCAAAAAAGCTTTAAGTCCAGATCCTTCCACTTACGAATGGACCTAAAATAAACTAAAACATACAAATACAGAATCTATTCATCAAAGAAAGCCAACGATGCCCATATTTCATACTTTGAGTCAGGATAAAAAAGGACCCCAAAATGGATTTTTGAAAAAGAAGGGTAAACTCATAATTTTACATTAGAAACTGTCACACATACTTATAGGAGTATAAAACTTAAAAATCTATGTGAAAATAAGTTTAAAATGAGGTTCACATAAGGAAATACCATTTTCAAGCTTTACCAGCAAAAACCCCCAAAATTTATTTTAAATAACCAGAACTTAAAGTTTCTTTGAAGATGAAACTTAGAGAAAAATGATAATTGTAAGATTAAAAGCTTATCCATGAAAGAAACCTCAAAAAATCCTTTGGAAACATCAAAATAGGAGCTCTCAAGCCTCTAAAATAGTGTAAATAGGGATTTTATTCTCAACTTGGGTAGAAATCACAAAAATAAAATATAAGTGTAATACCCCATACTTTTTCTAGATAGAATCCGTCCCTAGGGTATTAAGGGATAGTTCCAAAGATGAATATTATTTATTGTGTGGAACTTTTTATATTTAGATTCGCCTAAATCCGATAACCGGGTGAGAAGTTATAGCTATTTTAAGTTCCAATCACAAAATACCGTTATTTTGACCCTTAGCGCATCGCGGAGCAGTGTTAATTCCTAATTATCGATTTCCAGTGGCCCTCAGCAATATTGACGCATCGCGGAGAGAGCCAAATTTCCAATTGTATGATTCCAGTGAAGGTCTGCGATAGTGGCGAATCACGTCAGTTTCCAGGTCCCATCCAAGGTGGAAACGTGATACCTCCGCGTCATGCCACCAAAAATTTTTCCAGTTGGAATTTTCCTATGGCTTGGCGCGACAGTGGTGCGTCGCACCAAGGCCAAAAGTTGGGCCCCCATTTTATTTTTCCAATTTTGTTCAGGAGTTAAAGGGTGGTATTTTGGACTTTTCACCAACCCCCAATCCATCCAAACACGTGATTAAAGACTTTTAGAAACATTATATGCTAGTTTTATCAAAATTACTCTTATCCAAAACCCTAGGCTTCAACATTCGTCTCCAAGAAACTCAAGATTCCACCATTCTTTTTCTAAATTGTTTCAAGATTTAAGATCCTTAGACCAAAAGCTTTAAGAATCTTCATTCAAGAGGACAAATATCATCTCAACAAGCAACCTTATTCATTTAGTTCATCATCCAAGGTATGTGGGGTTTGAAAAAGGATAAATCTTTCGTCCTTGTGCCTAAAAACTTGATATTTATTAAAGATTACATGATTTACAAGTTAGGGTTGATACTCAATTCATATTATTTTTTGTTTATGAAATTATCATGTTATTTAAAGCTTCAATTGTGAAAGATTTACATATATCCATGTTTGAAATCATGAGATTTATATTATGAGTTATTTTCCACTATCTTGGTTAAGATTGTTGAAAGTTTCTAAGGTAATTGTTGAGCATAAAGTTTAAATAGGATTTTTATGTGTCAAAGCTTTGTACATTGAGTCCAAAAGTACAAGTAATGAGTTTACAAGGAGATTATAATCTTAAGTTTTATGGACAAGTTTTGATAAGTCCTTTCAAGAGCTAAGATTGATCTTTTGATCCTAAGTTAAGACAAGGAATCCACATTTTTCACATAGTTTGAGTTTTAAAGAAGAGAAGCATAATCCATTTTAATTATAAACCCTTATTCTATTTTAAGGTGGATTTCCTAATGTTCTAAGAAAAAGATGGGAGTAGTATTTAGCACCGAGTTAGGTATGATTCCAACGTCTCAATCCCCAGAACTACGTACCACCATAGGATTAAGATTATTTCCACTTTTACGTGGATGGCCAATATAGTGATCACTTAAGTTAAGGTTCTATTCCGATGGCAAGGGTAGAAAAACTCTCCCTAATGTGGGAAATACGTTGGACTCCATGTCATCTCACATGGTTTTGTCGGTTAGAAGAAACTCCCAAACTTGAAGTCCCCAAGCCTAAAGTTTCTAAGTCCCAAAGCTTTTAACTTTCAAAAGAAAAGATGATAGAAAGGTTTTTAATAGACTAAGTGTTATGACTCACTAGATTTACAAGTATGATTGGTTATACATGATTTTATATTTTGATATTTTGGATAATCAAGCTTATGTGAGTCATATACATCCACATGCATTTATGATAACGTTTACTTATGCATTACACTCCCATATACTCAGTACATCCTCACTCCACATATATGTCTATATGCTACATTATCTTATAATGTAGGTTCAAGTGCTCAGTATCAACAGCATGAGTAGTTCGAGCATCTTTATCTATGCTCCCATAGTTGGTGAGTCCTCATGATCTGAGGGCCTACTTTTTTAGATTTCCAGCTTTTATAGTATTTGATTTATCATTACCAGTTTAGTCCGAGTTAGCTGGGGGTCTATCCCAATGGCTCTTTAGTTCATTATTATTAGTAGAGGCTTTTTGGACTACAAGTTTATTTACAGACTTTTAGTATTTGTTGTTTAGATCTTATCTACAGTTTATTCAGTTCAGTTTTGGTATGATACAGTATTTTTTCTTGACTAGATGATCTTGAAGTAAGGTCCAGACTTAGTAGCAGGCTCAAATGGTTAGCTTGAGGCTACTCATAGCCTTGAGCATCGTGTGATGTCTCGAGATCAGATTTTGGAGTGTTACAAACTTGGTATTAGAGTCTAAGGTTTAGAGAGTCTTAGGGAGTTAGACAAGCTGCATTACATAGAGTCTTGATCATCAGTGTGAAGCGCACCACATCTATGAGCAAAGGGCTGTGGAGCATTTTAAGAAAATCCTCTCTTTCTTTCATAATTCATCGTGCTTATAGCTGTCTCCATCTACTATTAACTCATGCTATTTTATGAAAGAATGTGCCTTCTAATAGAGCTAATGCCTATAGAAATAATAACCAACTGCCTCAGCCCGTAGATCCTTTGAATGAGAATGTATCACATCCAGAGTTTCGGGCAGCTTTTAAGGTGCTATCCCAAGCTGTGACTACTAATGTTTAAGGTAATCATTAGGATGTAGTCCCACCTCAGTAGGATGGGGATTTATCCACAGTCAAAATTTGAGATTTAATGAGAATGAACCCATCAGAATTCTTTGGGTTGAAAGCAGGTGAGGACCCACAGATGTATCTTGATGAGGTGAAGAAGATCACTCAACTAATGCATGTTACTAAGGAGGAGAGTGTAGAATTGGCATCCTATAGGATAAAAGATGTTTCTTATGATTGGGTAGTGATGTGGAAAAAGAATAGAGGAGAGAATGCAACTCCCATGACTTGGCAGATATTTCAGGATGCGTTCTTAGACAAGTTCTTCCCACTTGAGATGAGGTAAGCTAAGATAGAAGAGTTCATGAACCTAAGGCAGGGCTCCATGATAGTGAAGGATTATTGCCTTAATTTCAACCAGTTTTCTAAGTATGCCCATGATTAGATGGCTGACCCTAGGTCAAGCATGAGTAAGTTTCTGACCTGTGTGTTTGGATTGGTAGTTAAGGAGTGTAGAACTGCTATGCTCAATAGAGACATGGATCTTTCTAGATTGATGATGCATGATCAACAAATTGAGGCAAAAAAGATGAAGGAAAGAGAGAGAGTAAATAAGAGGGCTAGAACAGGTTAGTTTAAGTATAGTCAGACTAGATCCCGTGGGGGAATCTCACATAGTTTCAGAATCGTTGATCTGTGCCAGTTCCATCTTCATCTAGTGCTCCTACACCCAGAAATAGGCAAGAACAGTGGGGTAACTCTTTTATGTCTAGATCCCAGAATAGTGTGAGTAGTAAGCCCAATTATCCTCTATGTGCTAAGTATGGTAGAACACATCCCAGTGAGTGCTTGGCTGAGCAGAAGGGTTGTTTTTGTTGTGGTGAGTTGGGATAAAAAATTAGAGAGTGTTCATATACTAAGCATGGAAACAGAGATATCCGTCCTCAGACACAGGCTACCAGTGCACCAGCCCCTGTAGTTTGCCCTGACCCTTCTCAGGGTGCTTCATCCATACCGGTGGCGGACAGCGCTAAAAATTGATTCTATTCTCTACCATCCCGCCAGGAGCAGGAAGATTCGCCAGATGTTGTGACTGGTATGCTTCGTGTCTTTTATTTTGATGTTTATGTGATATTAGACCCTGGGTCGAGTTTCTCTTATGTGATCCCATTAGTTGCTGTGGATTTTGAGATAACATCTGAAAAGATCCCTGATCCTTTCTTGGTTTCTACTACAGTAGGTGAGTCAGTTGTTGTCAAACGAATTTACAAAAAAGTGTCTTATTACTATTCTTCATAGAGTTATGTTAGCAACTTGATAGAGTTAGACAGGGTTGATTTTAATCTTATTCTTGGTATGGATTAGCTCCATTCCTGTTATGCTTCTACAGATTATCGCACCCGAGTGGTGAAGTTTTAGTTTCCAGATGAGCCAATATTTGAGTGATCTGATAATTTAATGTCTCGTTAGAGTCATTTCATATCTTATTTTAAGGACACGAGGTTGATATCCAAAGGTTGCAATTATCATCTAGTTTGAGTTAAAGACACTAAGTCTAAGACCTCAATAGTTCAATTAGTCAATATAGTAAATAAGTTTCCAGATGTATTTATAGAAGATCTCCTAGGGATACCTCCCAATAGAGAGATAGAATTTGATATTTACCTTCTCCCAGGTACTCAGCCTATTTCTATGCCTCCTTATCATATGGCTCTTACAGATCTTAAGGATTTAAAGGAGCAACTCAAAGATCTTTTAGATAAAAGTTTCATAAGGACTAATGTTTCTCCATGGGGCACTTCCATCCTATTCGTGCGGAAGAAAGATGGTTCTTTGCGCATGTGCATTAACTATCATCATCTAAATAAGGTCATAGTCAAGAACAAATATCTCTTCCTAGAATTGATGACCTATTTGATCAATTACAAATATAGACCTTAGATTTGGCTATCATTATCTTAAAATTAGGGAATGTGATATTCCAAAGACTGTTTTTAGAACCCGCTATGGTCATTTTGAGTTTCTAGTCTTGTTTTTCGGGCTAACAAATACTCTAGCAGCTTTTATGGACCTTATGAATTGAGTGTTCAAGCAGTGCCTAGATATGTTTGTCATAGTATTCATAGATGATATCCTTGTGTACTCCTGTAGTGAGGATGACCACGCAGACCATCTTAACATTGTTTTGCAAACTCTTAGAGATCATCAATTGTTCACTAAATTCAGCAAGTGTGACTTTTGGCTAAGGTCAGTAGCCTTTCTCGATTATTTTATTTCCACCGATGGCATTAGAGTTGATCCCTAAAAGACAAAAGTTGTAAGAAATTGTCCTAGACCTATCTCTCTATCAGATATTAGGAGTTTCTTAGGTCTAGCTGGCTATTACCGCTGTTTTGTTGAAGGATTCTTGTCTATTAAATCTCCAATATCTAGATTGATCCAAAATAAAGTTAAGTTCCTGTGGTCAATTCCTACGAAAAGAGTTTTTAGGAGTTGAAGACTCAACTCACTTCAACCCCGGTATTAGCATTACCTGATGGTACAGACAGTTTTATGGTGTATTGTAATGCCTCTAGAGTTTCTTTGGGTTGCATGTTAATGCAGAGAGGTAATGTCATAACCTATGCCTCTAGACAATTAAAGCCTCATGGAAAGAATTACCCAACCCACGATCTTGAATTAGTTGATGAGGTGTTTGCTTTGAAAATCAGGAGACATTATCTCTATGGGGTTCATGTTGATGTGTTCACAGATCACAAAAGCTTGCAGTATGTGTTTACTCAGAGGGAGTTGAATCTTCATCATAGGAAATGGTTAGAGTTGTTGAAGGATTATGATATGAGTGTGTTGTATTATCCTAGCAAGGCCAATGTAGTGGCAGATGCCCTTAGTAGATTGTCTATGGGTAGTATTGCTCATGTATCGAATGATAAGAAAGAATTAGCTCGAGAAATTCATTGTTGGCTAGATTTGGTGTCAGGTTGGTTGACTTAGGTGAGGGGAATATTTAGGTTTAGAGTAGTTTCGAATCCTCCCTAGTTTCGGAAGTAAAGGAAAAGCAAGATATGGATTTTAGTTTGGTCAAACTGAAGGAGTTAGTTAAAGACCAAAAGGTAGAGGTTTTCACCCAAGGGGGAGATGGTGTATTGAGATACCAAAGTAGATTATATGTGCCTTGTGTTGATGATTTGAGGTAGATAATTATGGTAGAAGCAGATGGAGCACGTTATTCTATTCATCTCGGTGCTATAAAGATGTACCGTAATTTGTGGGAAATTTTTTGGTAGAGTAGTATGAAGATAGAAATAGCAGAGTTTATAGAAAAGTATGCAACTTGTCAACAGTTTAAAGTAGAGCGCCAAAGACCTGGTAGTACGTTGCAAGAGTTCAGTAGTTCCACTTGGAAGTAAGAAGAGGTGAATATGGATTTTGTGACTGGTTCACCCCAATCGCGTCGACATCATGATTCGATATGGGTTATTGTAGACAGATTGACTAAGTCAGCATATTTCTTGCTAGTTCACATATTTTATACAGCTGAAGACTATACTAAGTTGTACATTCGAGAGCTAGTCAGATTTCATGGAGTTCCCTTATCTATTATCTCGGATAGGGGTACTCAGTTTACGTCCCAGTTTTGGAGAGCCTTTCAGAAGGTTCTTGGTACCCAAATCCATCTTAGTTCAGCCTTCCATCCTCAGACAGATGGTCAAGCAGTGAGGACCATCCAAACTCTAGAGTATATGTTGAGGGCGTGTGCTCTTAATTTCAAAGGTAGCTGGGATGAGCATTTACCATTGATTGAGTTTGCTTATAATAATAGATTCCATTCTAGCATTCAGATGGCCACGTTTTGACTCTGTATAGGAGGAGATGTAGGTTACCCGTAGGTTGGTTTAAAGTGGGTAAGGCCGATTTGCTTGGGCCTGATACAGTGTTTGAAGCTATGGAGAAAGTCAATTTGATTAGAGGAAGATTGAAAATAGCCCAGAGTCGTCAGAAATCATATTTGGATATGAGAAGGATTGATCTTGATTTTGAAGTTGGTGATTTAGTGTATTTGAAAATTTCACTCATGAAAAGAGTGAAGAGATTTGGTAAGAAGGGAAAGCTCAGTCCCCGGAATGTTGTCCCTTTCAGCATTTTGAGTCATGTTAGGAAAGTAGCTTATGAGCTTGAGTTACCCACAGACTTGTCAGTCATTCATCCTATATTCCACGTCTCTATGCTTAAGAAGTGCATTGGTGACTCCACCATTGTAATTCCTTTAGAAAGCTTAGAAATTTAGAATAGACTTTCATAAGAAGAGATTCTAGTTGAAATTTTAGATTATTAGATCCTTAGAGTAAGGGACAAAGAAGTTCCCTTGGTCAAAGTTCTTTGGCAAAATCGGTCGGTTGAGGGCGCTACTTGGGAAGCAAAAGTAGATATCTGATCCATGTACCCTCACCTTTTCTCCATAAACTCAGATCTCGCCGAAGGTAATACTCTTCCTTGATTCAGTTCCTTTCTGATCAGATTTAGGTATATAATCATCTCCATGTAAGTCCATGCACTCACAGAATTACTGAGAAGCTCAGAATGATTTAGATTCAATCGCTTAGTTCTTTTTTGTTGTGCATGCTATCTTATATTCTAATATTCCTTAGAAATTTCTACTTAACTAGCCATATTCGAGGACTAATGTTTCCAAGGGGAAGATATTATAATACGTCGTACCTTTTCTAGCTAGAATTTGTCCCTAGGGTATTAGGGGATAGATCCTAAGATGAATATTATTTATTTTGTATGGAACACTTTGGATTTAGACTTTCCATTTCATAGGAAATTGAATAAGCTTTCCAACGATATAAGACTCGCCTAAAATCGATAATGGGTGAGAATTTATGGCTATTTTAAGTTCCAATCACAAAACACCATAATTTGGACCCTTAGAGCATCGCGGAGCAGTGTTAATTCCTAATTGTCAATTTCCAGTGGCCCTCCGTGATATTGACACATCGCGGAGAGAGCAAAATTTCTAATTGTTCGATTCCAGTGAAGGTCCATGATAGTGGTGCGTCGCACCAAATTTTCAGGTCCCATTCAAGGTGGCAATGTGATACCTCCGCATCGCACCACCAAGCATTTTCCCAGTTGGCATTTTATAGTGGCTTGGCGCGATAGTGGCGCGTCGCGCAAAGGACAAAAATTGGGACCCTTAGTTTATTTTTCCAGTTTCGTTCAGGAGTTAAAGGGGAGTATTTTGGACTTTTCCCCAACCCCCAATCCATCCAAACACATGATTAAAGCCTTTTAGAAGCATTATATGCTAGTTTCATCAAAATTACTCTCATCCAAAATCCTAGGATTCAACATTCATCTCCGAGAAACTCAATATTCCACCATCCTTTTCCCCAATTGTTTTAAGATTTAAGATCCGTAGACCAAGATCTTCAAGAATCCTCATTCAAGAGCACAAATAGGATCTCAACAAGACAGCTTATTCATTTAGTTCATCATCTAAGGTATGTGGGGTTTGAACAAGGACAAATCTTTCGTCCTTGTGCCCAAAAACTTGATTTTTATTAAAGATTACATGATTTGCAAGTTAGGGTTGATACCCAATTCTTATTATTTTTCATTTATGAAATTATCATGTTATTTAACGCTTTAATTGCAAAAGATTTACATATATCCATGTTTGAAATCATGAGATTTATATTATGAGTTATTTTCCACTATCTTGGTTAAGATTGTTGAAAGTTTCTAAGATAATTGTTGAGCATGAAGTTTAAATAGGATTTTTATGTATCAAAGCTTTATACTTTGAGTCCTAAATTACAAGTAATGAGTTTACAAGGAGATTATGATCTTAAGTTTTATCGACAAGTTTTGATAAGTGCTTTCAAGAGAAAAGATTGATCTTTTGATCCTAAGCTAAGACAAGGAATCCATATTTTTCACATAGTTTGAGTTTTAAAGACGAGACACATAATCTGTTCTAATTATAAACCCTTATGGTATTTTAATGTGGATTTCCTAAAGTTCTAAGCATAAGATAGGAGTAGTATTTAGCACCGAGTTGGGTAGGATTCCAAGATGTCATGCCCCAGAACTACGTGCCACCGTAGGATTAAGATTATTCCAACTTCTATGTGGACGACCAAGATAGTGATCACTCAAGTTAAGGTTCTATTCTGATGGCAAGGGTAGAACAACTCTCCCCAACATGGTCAATATGTTGGACTCCATGTCAGCTCACATGGTTTATGTCGGTTAGAAGAAACTCCAAGCTTAAAGTCCCCAGCCCATAGTCTCTAAGTCCCAAAGCTTCTAAGTTTCAAAATGAAAGAATGATATAAAGGTTTTTCATAGACTAAGTGTTATGACTCACTAGATTTACAAGTATGATTGGTTATACAAGATTTTATATTTTGATATTTTGGATAATCAATCTTATGTGAGTCATATACACCCATATACATTTACTTTCTAACTATGATGACGTTTACTTATGCATTACACCCCCATATACTCAGTACATCCTCAAAGTGCTGATCCACATATATGTCTATGTGTTACATTGTCTTATAATGTAGGTTCAGGTGCTCAGTATCAACAGCGTGAGTAGTTTGATCATTTTTATCTACGCTCCCACTGTTGGTGAGTCCTCATGATCCGAGGGCGTACTTCTTTAGATTTCCAGCTATTATAATATTTGAGTTATCATTTCCAGTTTAGTCTGAGTCAGTTGGGGGGTCTGTCCCAATGGATCTATAGTTCGTTATTTTTAGTAGAGGCTTGTCGGACTACGAGTTTATTTACAGACTTTCAGTATTTGTTGTTTAGACCTTATCTACAATTTATTCAATTCAGTTTTGGTATGATACAATATTATTTCTTGACTAGATGATCTTGAAGTAAGGTCTAGACTTAGTAGTAGGCTCAAAGGATTAGTTTGAGGCTACCCGTATCCTTGAACACCATGTGACGTCCTAGGATCAGATTTTGGGGTGTTATGATAAGTTATTTGGAAATTGGGAAAATTGAGTTCTAAATTGATAAGACAATGATTCTATGAGAAAGAATTATCAAAATTGTCAAAATCGGAGTTTCCTAGCTCCCACAATATCAAAAATATGAATTTGGGGTCTTATACTCTGCGATGGTCGTGTATACGACACTTTAATTGCTTACGCAACCTGGTCAAAGGGTCAAAGTGTCACTTACCTGACAAAAAGTTTGCGTATGTGATCACACCAGTAGAAACAATTTTGAAAACTTGTTTTTGACCTCCGAAACTCATTCAAAACCCAATGGACATGATCCAAGAGTGAATAATGATTGTAAAACACATCTGGATCCAATGGAATCATCAAATTTATGAAAAATGTCAGTATCATAAAATTGACTCCTGGGACCCTATTTACGCTATTTTTGAATCAAGAGTCAAAATGGAATCTAAAAGCTATAAAATTGAACTAACCTCGATACTAACCCAAATTTGATATTTCAAACTCATTGGCGATATCTAATTTTCAAAATAGCAACATTTTCACAAAGTTTACCCCTGAAAACCAATTTCATAACTTTTCGAACTAAGGGTTGAAATATAATATAATAGCCATAAAACCATACCAACTATGTTACCAACCTAAAATTAACGTTTTGGATCTATTGGCGTAGTCCATTTTGCATTCCAACCCACATATCATTAAATGTTGACCAAAGTCAACTATAGAGCCTTGATAACCACCAAAAAGCACAATTTCACATAAATCACATCAAAATACATTGGAAAACATACCAATCATCCCACACCCTAAAAATACCACAAAGCAACTGCGGGGAGGCATAAAATTATCAAATTAGATAGAAATAATGTCACAAAAATCAAGCCGTTACATCATCCACCACTAAAAATCTCATTCAACCTTGAACTAAAGGCAAGAAAAATACCTGAAATCGTAACAAGATGGGGAAAACTACTACGCATATCAAACTCGACCTCCCAAGTAGCCTCATCTATAGGTCAACATCTCTAATGGACCTTAACTACTGGAATATCTATAGGATACAACTGTCTAACATCTTTGGCTAAAATAAAGACAGACTCATCAACAAAATATAACCTTTCATCTAACTGCATTGAATACCAATAAATGATATGATACTCATTCGAAATGTAGCACCGAACCATAGAAACATGAAATATGGCTAAATAGATGATAAATCTGCGTGCAATGCTAACTCATAAGCCACATCACTAATAGTATGAAGAATCTCATAAGGCCAAAAATACCTAGGGCTATGATTTTCCCCTTCCCAAACCTTATCACTCCCTTCCTGGGAAAAACTCAAAGGAAAACTCGATGACCAATACTTAATCCCTGATCTGAACTCTATACATTGAACCATAAATCAAGTCTTTACCTCAAGGTCTAATCTCAAAAACCTTAAACCAATTAATTGGAGAGCAACTATGTCTACTATACGAAGGTTCAAAAGGATCTATATAAATATTGGAATGGTAGATATTATTGTACGCGAACTCCACCGAAGCTATGTGTTGCTCCCACTAATCCCCAAAGTCCATCACATAAGCACGGAGCATATCCTCTAAAACTTGAATAGTCTGTTCGACTGACCGTTGGTTTGGGGGGAAAAGGTTGTACTAAGATCAACTCGAGTACCCAACTCCTTATGTCTTCCTAAAGAGATATGTGAATACTGAACCTTAATTTGAAATAATAGATATTGTCACACCACGAAGATGCACAATCTCACAAATATAGATATGGGACAATGTCTCAGCATTAAAAAAAAACCTAAACTAGAGTAAAATAAGCAAATTTGGTCAATCAATCCATGATGACCCAAACACTATCAGAATCATGAGAAAAAGGAGGCAACCCAATCACAAAGTCTATAGTGATTCTTTCCTATTTCCACCAATAATGGGTAACCTTTGAAGAAATTACTAGGCCTCAAATGCTCGGCCTTCACCTGCTGTAACATAGGCAATGAGCTATAAAGTCCACTGCATTCTTCCTTATACCACCCCATCAGGAATGTTACCTTTAATCATAATGCATTTGAGTCACTCTTGGATGGAAAAAATACCTTGAATAATAAGCCTCCTCCAAAATTAATCTAATCTAATCACATACTCTTGGAACACAAACTCGGCCTCCAATCCTCCAAACACCATTAGAATCAAGTGAGGCTTTCTTAGCCTCACCACTCAACACCTTATCCCAAACCACTCTTAAACCAACATCATCAAACATATGATCCCGGATCTACTCTATCAATAAAGATCTAGCATCCATAAATGCCAAAACACACCCAAGTGTCAAAATATCAAGCCTAACCATTTAGTTAACTAAAAACTGCACCTATAAGGCCAAAGGCCTCTCCTGGGTCAAAAGATGTGCCAAGCTACCCATGTTAGTTGACTTTTGGCTTAAGGAATTTCTAACCATATTAGGCTTGCCTGGATAATAAAGAATAGTCAAGTTATAATCCTTAAGAAACTCAAGCCAATGACACTACCTCATATTAAGATCTCACCGGGTAAAGAAATACTGAAGGCTACGATGATCTGAGAAAATATCACAGCGGATTCCATACAATTAGTGCCTCTTAAAATTCAAAGCAAAAACAACCACGCACAACTCTAAATCATTGTAGGGAAATTCCTCTCATAGTCTTTAACTGACGAGAAGCATACACAATTACCTTACCCTCTTACATTATCATAATACTTAATCCAACATGAAAAGCATCATAGAAGACAGTGAAACCCATGCCCTTCCTAGGCAAAGTCAAGATAGGAGCTGAAATCAATAAACCTTTGAGCTTTAGAAAGCTCACCTTGCAAGCATTAGGCATTGAAAGAAAATCCTTTTCTAAGTCAAATTGGTCAATGAAAAACCCTTAACAAACCGCTGATAGTCATCTACTAACCCAATAAAGCTCCAAATCTCAATGGGCAAAATAGTCCCAGCCCAATGATAAACCATTATAATCTTGGCCGGATCAACCATAATACTATCCTTAGTTACCACATAACCAAAGAAAGAGACTAACTCCAATAAAATCTATCACTTGCAGAAATTAGCATACAACTTCTCATTGCCCAACCTCTGAAGTACAATCTACAAATACTCCTTATGGCTAACCTTAATCTTGGAATAAACAAAGTTATCATCTATAAATACAATAACAAAGGGGTCAAGATATGGTTGAAGCACCCGAGAAAACAAAAGTCATGGCTTTAGAATAAAATTGAGGACAACATGATAAGGAGAGCTAACCAATCCAAACTTAACATGACCTCAAAATCTGCCATATCAAGGACAATTAGATCAACCTCAGTCTCACGCCTAGCAAATGTCAAAATACAAGATCGACACACTTGATCTACCACTAAATCCTAAGAGGGTAGATACATAAATAAACACACCCAAAGGTTCACAAGAAAAATCAAAACCTGAATCAAAGTATGTAGACACATAGGTTAAAATTGATCCTGATTCAAATAACACGGATGAAGATCTGAAATAAATAGGGAAGATACTTGTGATACCAACATTAGCAGCCCTTTACTCTCACCTAAAAAATATAGAATATCCCTGACCACGTCCACCACCTGACTAAGTAGCTCTGTGACTACCACTATGGGACCCATTACCTCTGTTTGTTGCCCCGTTAGTAGTACCTCTACCTCCCACAAGCAAAATAGGACTGGCTCTTAATATATGATGGGGGGAGTCTTTGTCCAAATTTCTAAACTTTCACACACATATAAAAATCTATTGTCTAACTCAAAAGGAAAAGGTACGTGTAATACCCCATATTTCCCTAACTTAAATTAACTCTTAGTCCATGAGTTATCCTATATAAAATTTTTGAAATACTAATTATTTTTCAGTTTATAGCCTTCCAATGCATAGGAAATTCAGTTAGCTTTCTAATGATATAAAGTTTGCCCAAATCTGATACCCGAGCAAAGAGTTATAGCCAATTTAGTATGACAGTGTGCCAATTTGGCAATCAGCGCATTGCAGAGGCCAGCCAAATGGCAATTGGCAATTTTTAGTGTTGTTTCACGATATTAGCATGTTGCTCCAAGTCCTCAATTCAGAATTGTCCTTTTCCCAATGTTCCAATGTTATCCCACCACGTCGCGGTGAGCTTCCAGGTTGCACCCAGCATTGCAATGTGATTCCACCGCATTGCGCCACCAGCCACATTCCCAGATGTCAGTTTCTAGTGGGATGACGCAATAGTGGCATATCGCACCAGGTGACCAAATTGGGTTTTTTAGTGATGAATTTTATATTATTCCCAAGTGTAGTTTGGTATTTTTTCCATGGCCCTAATCCATCCTAAACACGTAATTAAGCCCTAAAAGAGAACTAATTGCTTATTATTTCATTATTTCTCAAGATCAAAAAGCATTCTCTCCCAAACAGCAAAACCCTAGCTCTAATAAATCAAGGCTAAGCTCAAGAAACTCAGCAAGAACACTAAGAAATTATCAATTCAAGTATGCTAGGTTTTCATCTATGGGTACCTTTCTCCCATAGAGGCCAAGAATCTCTTTTTCAAACTACAACCTTATTGAATTATGAATTCCCATGTTTGAAATTTATAGTATGCATGTCTATGATGTTAATTAAGTTTTCTATCCATGATTATTAGAAGATTCATGAAATTAGAATAGTATTTATAGGGGATTTTATGAATTGCATGCTAAGTCCATGAAATTGCATATTTGGACATTGTAGTTGCAATATATATATGTTATCTATGATTATGTACATTAAGTTGTACACCCCAAGTGTTTGATAGAATGTCCATGTGAATTCAATTATGAAATTATGACATGCTAGTATATGTATAAGCTTATGCCCTACAAGTGTTTGATAAAATATCTTTATGAATAAATTATGGACCAGTGTACATTGTTATGTCTTTGAAGATCATATTATATTTTTCTTTTTATGCTATCGAGTCTTAGGGGTATTTCATACCCGACAATTTAGCTGTATACCTAGAGCCAGTGTTAATTACAGAATAGTATCAGTCATGTCGCGATCAGTAGAATTCAGTCAGCTACAAAACTCAGTAGAATTCAGTCAGTTACAAAACTCAGGAAAAACTCAGTAAACTCAGTATTAGTCCAATCCAGTTCAATATACTCAGTTCAGTGTATTTCATCTGGGAGTAGGATTCAGCATCGAGTGAACCCAAGGATGGGGGCTCACCTACTAGTAGAGGGTGTGATCCTTAGAAACAATCCTTGTGTTCTAGAACTACGTAGCCAGTGTAGTTTGAGACATCAAACCTACTAGTTGAGGGTTGATGAGGTATTTTAACCTGCTAATTAAGGGTTCCACCATTCTCATTAGAGTACTGGCCAGATGAAGGTAACCTTTTAGTGTCTTTACCCATGGAATGGTACTGACACCCTTCCAACTTGGGTCACAGGTTGAAACCCAACTCAGTTATCTTATTTAGGGCATATCAGTTAGATGATTACCTCCCACAATCACAGTTTCAGTCTCAGTATAGAACCCAATTAGTTCGCCAGAATTAGAACTGTCAAACACAGTCAATAAGTATCAGTTACTCAGTTATCAATTACTTTAGCTTTTAGTTACTCAGTATCAGAACTCAGGACTTAGCTTTAGACAAGATCAGTCACAGTATTTATTTATATGCACAGTAGTGCACACTCAGTATTTACAATAGTATCAGTTATCCTTGTACACTCAAGTTCAGTTACTCTATATCATTCAGTCAGTTATTGTTCATGCATATGAACCCTTACATTCAGCCTTACCTCATCTAGCATACCAGTATATTACATGTACTGATGCATACTCTTTATTTATGCTATTATGTCTTATATCATAGGTTTGGATGCTCAGGTTCTCGGTCGCACATAGATAGATTTAGATTCAGCAAGTAGTGTCAGAGTTAGTAGTGAGTCCTTATCTATCGAGGATATTTTATTATTTTAGTTTCTTAGTAGATGTTGTATTTCAGTGGATGGAGTTAGTTGGGGGATTATCCCATCAACTCCAAAGTCAGACAGTTCAGTTTAGAGGATTTTCATACTAGACTTTTAGACAGTATTCAATTTTACCGATTACTATAATTAGTTGATATTCTTTATCAGTATTTAAAAATTTTGAACCTTATGGAATTTCATCCTATTTTCCATATTTATATCAGTATTATTATTTATTGCTCACAACAGATATCAGTCATGGATTAGCTTGTGGTCCTCTGATATTATAAGCACCATGTAGTATCCGAGGTACAAACTTAGGGCATTACAAACTTGGTATCAGAGCTTAAGGTTCTACAGATTCCTAGGGATTCTAAAAGCCGCATCAAGTAGAGTCTTGTGCATGGGTGTATAGCGCGCCACACTTATGGGCAGGAGGCTATGAGATATTTTAGGAAAAGTTTCCCTTCTTTTAGTATTCATGTCGTTTGAGTGAGCATGATCTCAAGTTAAACTCTCAATCTAATCCATTTATTCCTTTCATTTAAAGAACATGCATCCTAAAAATACTAATGAAAGGAGAACCAAAAATCAGTCAGCACCTCATCCCATTAAGGCAGATCCCCTAGATGAGAATGTCTCCCACGCAGAATTCAGAGTTGCATTCATTACTTTAGCCAATTCCATACTAGCTCAGAATGAATCGTCAGCTACTATTCAGGCTAACCCAGTAGCCAATACTGCTACTTCCAAAATTTGGGACTTCACCCGAATGAATCCTCCCCTATTCTTGGGATATAATCTAGAAGAGAAACCACAGGAGTTCTTCGATTAGTTTTAGAAAGTCTCAAATATCATGGGAGTGACTTCCAGTAAGAGTGTTGAGTTAGCTTCCTATTAGCTAAAAGATGTGGCTCATACATGGTTTAAGCAGTAGAAAGTATACATGGGAACAGATATAGAGCCCATAGAGTGGGAAGAGTTTTCTACTACTTTTCTAGAGAGATTCTTTCCCTTAGAGCTAAAAAAAGCCAAGGTATTAGATTTCATCAATCTCAGGCAAAGAAGTATAAGTGTGAAAGAGTTTTCCTTCAAGTTTACTCAGTTATCCAGTTATGCTCCCCATGTAGTATCAGACAGTAGGTCCAGAATAAGCAAACTCAAATTTGAGGTGTCAAATAGTATGGTTAAGAAGTGCAAAACTGCGATGTTGATTAAGGAGATGGACATATCCAGTCTCATGGTCCATGTTCAACAAATATAAGAGGATAAGATTAGAGAGAGAGAGAAAATAAGAAAGCTAAAATAGGTAGTTTTAATTTCAATCAGCCTAAGTCAGAGGGTGGTAACCATTCATAGTTTTGCCTAAAATTTTTAGTTCTAGCTCTATCCTCAGCCAGTGCTACAGTACCTAATTTAAGAAATGGTAACAAAGATAGGGCGCCAAGCTCTAAATTTCAAGGTAGTGTCAGCAGTGCTCGAACAAATCATCTTTGTTAGACATGTGGGAGAAACCCTCAGGATGTCTGCAAAGCTGGCAGTGATGTTTGTTTTGGGTGTGGCAAGCCAGGCCACAGAGTCAGAGATTTTCCTCAGTCAGGTTCTTAGGGTTAGTATAATCATCCTTCAGCTCAGTTAGGTTGCCTTAATCAGCAGGGTACCGCTTCCAGTACCAACAGTGGGTAACGCCCAAATAAGCTTTATGCACTTCAGTCAAGACAAGATTAGGAAAATTCTCCTGATGTAGTCATTGGTACATTACAAATCTTCTATTTACATGTATATGCTTTGCTAGATCCAGGAGTTTCTTTATCTTTCGTAACTCCTTATATAGTCGTTAACTTTAGAGTCAGTCCAAAAATCCTAGCAGAGCCTTTCTTAGTTTCTACCTAGTAGGTAAATCTATCATAGCCCGATGGGTATACAGGAACTGTCCAGTTATGATATATCATAAAATTAATTCAGCAGACCCTGTAGAGCTAGAGATGATAGATTTTGATGTCATTCTCAGAATAGATTAGCTCCATTCATGCTATGCCTCAGTTGATTATAGAAATAGAATTGTTCATTTTTAGTTTCCAAATGAACCAGTCCTTGAATAAAGGGGTAGTACCACTACACTTAAGGGGTCAGTTAATTTCATACCTTAGAAAGAGAAAACTAATATACAAAGGATGTAACTATCATCTTGTATAAGTCAAAGACTCTAGTTTAGAGACTCTCACTCTTTATTTAGTTCCAGTAGTAAATGAATTCTCAGGTATGTTTCCCAAAGATCTTCCCAGAATTCCTCCCATTAGGCAAATAGACTTCAGAATAGACCTTCTTCCAGATACTCATCCCATATCTATTCCTCTATATAGAATAGCACTAGCAGAACTCAGAGAGTTGAAAGAATAGTTGAAAGATCTCCTAGATAAGGGATTAATAAGACCCAGCATTTCCCCGTGGGGCATACTAGTCTTATTTGTGCATAAGAAAGCAGTTCTCTTAGAATTTGTATAGACTACCTTTAGTTGAACAAAGTCACAGTCAAGAATAAATATCCACTTCCTAGAATCTATGACTTGTTCAACCAACTTTAGGGCGCCAATTACTTTTCCAAGATACACCTCAAATCAGGCTATCACCAACTCAGAGTCAGAGAATATGATATTTCAAAAATAGCTTTCAGAACCCAGTATGGTCACTTTGAGTTTCTAGTCATGTCCTTTGGTCTTACTAATGCCCCAGTAGCTTTCATGGACTTAATAAATTGCGTGTTCAAGCAATACTTGGACATATTTGTTATAGTCTTCATCGATGACATTCTTGTCTATTCCCATAGCGAGACTGATCACGTAGATCACCTCAGAATCATACTTTAGACTCTCAGAACTCATCAGTTGTTCACCAAATTTGGTAAGTACAAATTTTGGCTAAGTTCTGTAGCATTCCTTGGTCATGTTATTTTCGGTGATGGCATTAGAGTTGATTCTTAAAAGATTGAGACAGTGAGAAAATGGCCTAGACCCATCTCTCCATCAGATATCTGGAAGTTCTTGGGTTTAGCTGGATATTAATATCGATTTATTAAAGGATTTTTTACTATTGCATCCCCCATGTCTAAATTGACTCTGAAAAAAGTCTAGTTTCAGTTGTTAAATTCTTGCAAGAAGAGTTTTCAGGTGTTGAAGACTCGACTTACCTAAACCTCATTTTTGACTCTACCAAATGGTTCAGGCGGGTTTGTTGTGTACTATGATGCATCCAGAGTAGGTTTGGGTTGTGTCATCATATAGAAAGTTAAGGTCATAGCCTATGCCTCCAGAAAGCTTAAGCCCTATGAGAAGAATGACCTGACTCATGATCTCGAATTAGCAGCTATAGTGTTTGCCTTAAATATTTGGAGGCATTACTTATATGCGGTGCATGTTGATGTATTCACAATCACAAATTTGAATTTGCATTAGAGATGGTGGTTAGAGTTGTTAAAATATTATGATATGAGTGTTTTGTATCATCTAGGCAAGGCCAATGTTGTGGCTTATGCTCTCAGTAGATTGTCTATAGGTAGTGTTGCTCATGTTGAGAATAATAAGAAAAGTTAGTTTAGAAAGTTAATCAGTTTGCCCGACTAGTTATTGGCTTAGTCGATTCAGCAGAGGGCGGTGTGTGGGTACAGAATAGTTCAAAATCATCTCTAGTTTCTAAAGTACAGGAAAACTAGGATATAGATCCTTGTCTTGTTAAGTTGAAAGAGTCAATCAGAGATAAAAAAAATAGAGGTTTTCTCCTAAGGAGGAGATATTGTGTTGTATTGCCAGGGTCATTTATGTGTGTCGGGTGTAGAAGACTTGAGGAAACATATTCTTGTAGAAGCGTATGGTGCGTGATACTCTATTTATCCAGGGGCCACTAAGATGTACCGCGATTTGTGGGAGATCTATTGGTGAAGTAGGATGAAGACAGATATTACAGAGTTTTTAGCTAAGTACTCTACGTGTCAGAATGTTAAGATTAAGCACCTGAAGCCTAGTGGGTCCATGCAGGAGTTTAGTATTCCTACATAGAAATGGGAAGAAGTGAACATAGCATTTGTGACGAGTTTGCCTTAAATTCATCATCAACATAATTTTATTTGGGCTATGGTAGACAGGATGACAAATCATCTTATTTTTGGCCAGTTCATACTTCCTATTCAGCTGAGGAATACGCCAAACTCTATATCAGAGAGTTGGTCAAGTTACATAGAGTCCCTGTATCCATCATCTCAGATAGAGATACCCAGTTTACCTCTTATTTTTGGAAATCATTCCAAAAGGGTCTTGGTACTCAAGTTCACCTCAGTACAGCATTCCACCTCAGAAAGATAGTAATGTAGAAAGGACTATTTAGACTCTAGACGATATGCTAAGAGCCTGCGTTGTTAATTTTAAGGGTAGTTGGGATGACCACTTGTCTTTGATCAAATTCACACACAATAACAGCTATTACTCTAGTATTTAGATGGCTTCATTTGAGGCTCTCTATGGTAGGATATGTAGATCTCCAATTGGATGGTTCGAGGTAGGCAAGTCCATAATAGTATATGATTATTATGGCATCATGATAAGCTTGCAAGTGTTTGGTTATGATGATACCTACAGTATGCCTTAACAGTTGGTTCGTTGATTATGAAATGGATTATGTGAAACTTGCTTTAAATTGGTCTTAATAGGAGTTAGGGGTTATGTAGCTAAACCGTGAAGGTATTAGTCTTTGATGACTTGTACTAAAAACTCGTATTTGCTGACATGAGGTTTGGTCTTGATGGCATGTGTGCACATGTCACACTTGATTTATATTTTGGGATAGTTATTTTCCTTGATGGCTTTAGTTTTCCCTTGGATTTTCTTTGGTCCGTGCGGCTAACACACATTAGGGAACGTTCAGTAGGGGGAGCTGAACCCATATACCTCGTCCGTGCCTATTATGTTGATTGAGCTACATAGTACAGGATAATATTTTTCTTTATGCTAAACCTTGTTTCCTATCCCGACATATTATTTATATATGTATTATGATGTGGTTCCTATGGTATTTGAAATAGTTTTACTTGACATTATATTGTCCTCTATCCCTGAGTTACATGTTAGTGTTAACCCCATATACCGCCTTTGGATGTTGTATCTTCATGCGATGCAGGCATCGAAGATACTGCTACTTTTCCTGCACAGAGTTAGGTGGAATCAGCTCGATTCATCAGTTTGTTTTGGTAAAGTGGTGAACTTCCATTCTCCGAAAAACATTTAATAAGTTTCTTTCATTGACTAGAATTGAGAGTTTACATTATCATTAACATTATTGTTGTCACTGTCACAGTCGGGGACATGTCTCGACCAAGAGTGGTTTTGGTTTTCTTTATGTTGATGCTTTTTTTATTACTATGGACTTGGGAGGTGTTGGTTGGTTGTTTTGGGGTCGTTTATCAGTAATTGATTACAAACATATCTTTTATTATTTGAGTTTATTTCATGCTATCTTGTTATATGTTTGAAATTCAGCCATTATTGGGTAGTGTATGGTGTTTGGGTTATGTTTAGGGGATGGTTTCCGATCCATGGTGGACTCAAGATACCCATCACAACAAGGCCCTGGTTAAGGTCGTGACAAAGTTTATATCAGATCCAGGTTTGGTGTCATTAGGTGTCTAAAAAGCCATGTCAAGTAGAATCTCTTTTATGGGTGTGTAGCATGCCACACTTATAAGGGAGAGGCTATGAGGCCTTTATAAATGTTTTCCTTTTCTTGTGATCTATTTTTGGCCTATAGAGTCTAAGGTCTTAAGTCTCCTCTAATTCCTGTATGTTCTCTTTTCAGGTCATGCCTCCCCGAAGATCTGATGCTTAAGGAAACTCCTTTGTCCCCCTCGAGGACAACATTGAGATAACCCTTCTTACTTATAGAGTACAGACCTGGTCAAGGGCTCCTTCTTATGATGTCTCTCGTAGGGTTCTCCCAAATTCCACAAGTCCTTCTCAGGCTCCTAAATGTGATATGACTAATATCGAGTTTCGTTATTCGATCCATTTTTTGACATAGTTGGTGGCCTCTCAATTTTTCTAGTCTAAGGATTAGAGTGATGTTACTCCTTCTGAGGTCAGTAAAGTTGGCCAGGTTATGAGGCTCAAACCTTCGATTTTCTCTGGTTTAAAGGTTAAGGAAGATCCTTAAGGCTTTATTAATGAGATGGAAAAGAATTTTTGGGTGGTGCATGCCTCTAGCCCAGAGGGATTTGAATTTGTTGCATACTAGCTGAAAGATTTGGCATATTAATGGTATGAGGAGTGAGATCAATCGAGGGGTGATAAGACAAAATTGGCATCTAGGGATGATATTTCTTGTACTTTCCTTGATCGTTTCTTTACTTATGAGTTTGGGGAGGCAAAGGCCGAGGAGTTCATGAACTTAAGGCAAGGTAGTATGGCAGTGAAGGAGTATACCTTGAAGTTTCACTAGTTATATCATTATGCTTCAGAGTTGGTGTCCTCTATGAGTGGATGGATGAGGAAATTTGCTTGGGGGTTTTCTCGTGATTTGGTATTGGAATGCAAAGCTGCTCTATTGAACGAAGAATTGAAAATATCCAGATTGGTGGTGTACATTCAATAGGTAGAGAAGGAAAATAAGAAGAAAAATGAGATGAGTAAAAGGTACAATGTAGAAGTTTCAATATTCGAATTAGGGTGAAGGTCAGCAGTAGAGTGGTAGGGACTGTGAAAATGATCTAAGAAAAAGTAGACAATTCTGGTTCATACTCTATGGCTAGTGCTTCTTATCTGAAGCCATATGGTGATTGTCATATTCAGAACAGTGTTGGTCCTAAGGCACAAGGTGCCCAATAATAGGACAGTGGGGGATAGTCATCTACATCCCATCTTTCTTATAGATTTTGTAGATAGTTGCACCGTGGTTTCTGTGATAAGGGGAGAAATAAGTGTTTTGGGTGAGGCTAACCTATTCACTTTCAAAGGAACTTTCCTTCAGGAGATGTTGATACGAGGGTGGATAATGTCCCAGTGGCTACTTCATCTTCTCCTGTACCAAAGGGTGCTACTTCTAGGTCAGGTGTTGGTTGGAACCATCATATGCTCTTTCTACCCATTAAGAATCTGAGGCATCTCTTAATGTTGTTACTCGTATGATAAAACTTTTCTCTCATGATGTGTATTGTCTGCTTGATCCCAGGTATACTCCTTTTTATATGACCCTTTATGTGGTTATTCATTTTGATATTGGTCTTGAGTGTATTCAAAATCCTTTTTTAGTTACCACCTTGGTTGGTGACCCTATTGTGACCCGAAGAGTCTATAGGGTCTGTGTGGTATCTATCTGTCATAGGGAGACATTAGCGTATTTGATAGAGTTGGACATTCTAGGCTTCTATATGATTTTGGGGATGGATTGGTTGCGCTCGTATAGAGTTGGACATGCTAGACTTCTATATGATTTTGGGGATGGATTGGTTGCACTCATGCTATGCTTTCCTTAATTGTCAGAAATGAAGGATCAATTTCCATTTCCCAAATTATCCAGTGATTAAGTGAGAAGGTAGTTCACTAATGCCCGAGGGATGGTTTATATCTTATCTTAGAGCCCAGAAATTGATTTTCAAGGGGTGTCTCTAATATTTAGTGCATGCTAAGTATAAGTGTCCAAAAGTCCTTCATTTTAATTTGTCCCTATAGCCTGTGAGTTTCTCGGGGTATTTCCTGATGATCTTCCTGGTGTTCCTCCCGATAGGAAAATTGATTTTGGGATTGATCTTTTTTCAGACACTCGTCATGTCTCTATCCATCCTTATAGAATGGCTCTGACTAAAGTTAAAAGAACTCAATGAGCAGTTGAAAGATCTTTTGGGTAAGGGTTTTATCCACCCTAGTATTTTATCTTGGATGCACTGGCTCTATTCATGCGTAAGAAGGATGGTCCCTTCGAATGTACATAGATTACAACTAATTCAATAGGGTGACCGTGAAAAAGAAGTATCCCCTTCTGAGGATTGATGATCTGTTTGATCAGCTTTAGGGTGATAAGTTCTTTGATAACGTCTAAGCTACACCTCCTCTCAGAAGATGATATGGTCGCTGTCAAATATAGTAACCCAATGAAGGTTGGGGTCGAATTCCAAGGGAGTACGTGAACTCATGGATTTCAGATGTTGTAATCAAAGAGAAAAATACTGAAAAAGTACATGGGGGGATTTGAATAGAAATATCAAACAAAGAGCAAATGTCAACTTCGGTTGTGTCAGTATGGATGAACAATAGGATTGTGTTCCCCCTAGCTTCTCAAATCAGTAAGTTTATCGTGCTATGTTGAACCAACCCAATACCTTGCATGCAGAATCAAAAAGTTATGTACCATCTACAGTCTTTTGGACGAGTAGAAAGATTTCACCCTTTACCTTTAGAGTCTCGGGATGTTGCATTACTAACCCTTATATTGATCCCAATTAATTATTACCTTTTGAGTCTCTAGTTATTAGATGAAATCTAACATCTTATGAAGATAATACCTAGTAGCGTGGATCGATAGCTAAACTCCAAATTACTATTGTCATTATCTTTTCCTACTCACTACTCCTCTTTTGGAGTAAGTAGCAATAATCTAGGTGGGATCTTAACATTGGCCACCACTAAGAAATCTATTTTAGTGAAGATAATTCAATGCATGCCATGGGTATTGGTTCAATTCAAAAATCACACTTCCCCTACTTTGTCCGTCAGGGTTTCCATAACCCCAGCTATGGGTTTTAGCCGCTCATACTTGTGAATAAATCAATAACATTCATAATTAAAAGCATAGATGAAATCACAATGATAAGAAGTAAAACAACCCAGAACTGTAACTAAATTAATCAACTGAAGTCAATACAAGATAATCCCAAGATCAAAATCGAATCTTGGAATCAACATATATTTTTGAGTATCAAAGGTGCATAACTTCTATTAAAAACACATAAAGGGTATTATTGTATAAGTGGAAACCCTAACATCGAAGTTTGAATAAAATCGAAGCAAACTGAGTCAGTGGCCACATGTGGTCTATACCTGTAGTCTGACCCTGGGCACAGGTAGTACCTGCGGCCCTGACCCTAGGCACAGGTACAGGGTACAAGTAGCAGATGAAAAAATCCTTCAAGTTCATCTCTTGGAATTTTTGAATTCTGGTTCTTGCTTTGCCTACTTGCGGTGCTTAGGTCCTACTTGCGGTTCGTAAGTTGACTTAGTAAGTGCCGAGAGTCATATTTTCAACTCTTATTCAATTCTCAAATATGCTTTGATTACGAACAAGACAAAAAGTGTCCCAAACATCCATAATTGCTCCAAAAAGTAGCCAAAACACCTTTTTCAAAAACTTATCATCTAAAATATGATTTCCTACAAAACATACCCAAAACATATCATATCTAACACAATAACCTCAAAAACCTGCGTATTTTCCTTGTTTTAAGCATCAAAAGTTCTATATTTCTATAGCACATCAACACCCTCAACTTAGAACATTTTTATGTCCTCAGGCAACAAAACATAACAAAAACAAAAATGAAGCTAAACTAGGAGAATCTAAGCTATTCAAGGTAGTCATTCCACACTCAAAGCTCAAAACACACCTCCTCCAATCTTATTTTTATAACAAACTGTGTATGAACATGAAGCACAACTATCTGACATAATGAGATCAAGGTATGGCATTATATTATCAACAGACAACTACTCATATTTATAAGTTACACTATACGGAACAAGCAAATTTCTAGCAATATGACTAAAGTGCCATCACAACAAGGATGTCCCACTCACTCATATGAAAAAATCCATGTCAATCCAGGAATGGTCAAGAGACACTCACACTCAGAGGAGAAGTTTCAGTCAATGCATTTCAAATACCATAGGTTTGCCCTTATTTTCTTTACCTTAGCATTCAGATAGTCAAGTAAGGATCACTATAGGAATTTTATCATCTTGTAATGTAGTCTTAGGTGTTGGTATGATAAATATGGAATTTTAAAGTGACTAAGCCTCCTAGGAACTACTCTAACCTTGCGATCTTACTTATTACCAATTTCCTTTTATTTCACCGTTATTGCTCCCTTTAATTCTTTTATGCACATTCAGGCTAGGTGTGGTTTCTTTATTCTTTCTTTTCACAATTTTTATTTTCTTTTTCTCTTTCTGTTTTGTTCTACCACACCAAGATCTACTATTTTTTTTCTTATTTTACCTTTCTGTATACCTATTTTACACTACACACCCCTATGATAGTCACCCTTAACTTAAGTGTTTTGACTGAGTTGAGGTGCACAATATCCAAGGAGGAATAGGTCCAATGTAAGTTCATTATAATATAAATGGAAATGAGAAAGGTGTAACAACAAAAATATGCATTTAGGCTCAAAACAGGGGTCAAGGGATATTATTTACACATGGAAGGTCATTTAGGCTAAGAATGGACTAAAATAAAAAACGTCCTATGATTCTTTCTAAACCGACTATCTGTTTGCCTAGCCAAGACTAACGAGGAAAGGTTTGAATTCAACACACAAAAGGAACAACGTAGTATGTCACACACATGCAAAAGAGTCAATATTACCAATTACTACCTATTTAGTTCATGCAATTGTTAGCAAGTGATTATCATGTCCCTAATCCTAATGCCATAACAAAATCCGCAATGTTCACACATATATATATTCACACAATTCTAAAACATCAAATTTTGGAAAGGTATCAAAATATGAGTAGAAAATCTGCCATATCAAGGACAATAAGATCAACCTCAGTCTCATGCCCAGAAAAAGTCAAAATACAAGATCGATACACTTGATCTACCACTAAAAAATCTCCTAAGTGCGTAGATAGATGAATAGGCATATCAGGAGGCTTAAAAGAAAAATCAAAACCTGAATCAAAATATGTAGACACACATGAGAAAGTCGATCCTGAATCAAATAATATGGATGAAGATCTAAAACAAATAAGGATGATACATGTGATAATAGCATTGGAGGCCTCTACCTCTCGCCTGGAAGATATAGCATAGCACTGGCCACGTCCACCACTTGACTGAGTAGCTCTATGACTACCACTATAGGACTCACCACCTTTGTCTATCTCCCTTCTAGTAGTACCCCTACCTCTCACAATGAAAATCAGATTGGCTCTGAATAAATGATTGGGGCAGTCTTTGGCCAAATGGCCAACCTTTTCACACACATAGCAATCACTATGGCCTAACTCAATAGGAAAAGGTATGGCTGGGCCCAAACGGCCAATAAAAATTATTGAACCAGAAGACCCACTACCTGTACTTTGTAAGACTACTTGTACTGGTTTACCATGATACCCATGGAAACCTCTAGAATCTTTGCCTCGATAAGGTGAACTTTGAACACACCCATATAGTGCTCCTTCTTGGTGCCTCCCTGCAATCCTTAAAGAATAGACTCAGTCATCTTAGCATGATCAACTATACTTTTAAATGACGCTCCATACAATACCATCTGAGTCATAGCTAGCTGAAGAGAAACATTCAACCCCTTTATGTACTTTCGATTCTTCTTGAATTCGGTGGCAATACTAGTATAAGAATATCTAAATAAGGTATAGAATCGTGCCTCATTCTCTGAAACAGTCATAGCACCCTACTCCATGCGATTAAACACATCTCTAATATAATATTTCAGACTGAAAGGCACAAACCTATCAAAAAAGGCCTCAACAAACTCATCCCAAGTTATCTCAAGAGAATAAAGAAATCTGCAACTAACAAGTGTCCTCCTTCAATCCCTTGTTGGATCTCTCAACTAGTAAGTACTATATGCAATATCATGCGACTCTAACAAACCCAGGCTGTGCAACTTCTCAAGACCATCAATCAAGAACTCGTAGGCATCTGCACCCAAAGAACCACTGAACCTAAGGAAACCAAAATGAGTGAACCTCTCAAACCTCTTCTGATCCTTAAATACATAAAAGTACTAAAGATAATAGAAGGCATAGTAGATCTAGTCGACTAAGATCCCTCCTGAGGAGGTAATATAGATGAAGGCTGAACTCCTGATCTAGAAATATAAAACACAGATATCGGCATAAAAGAAATACACTTATAGTTTGTGGAGTACCATAAGAAGATATACGTACTGCTGAAGGAATCCACACTCGAAATTTAAGAAACCCACATACACTCTCAAAGACGGAGTAAAACTCAGTTTAGTATCTAGGGTTTGAAAGATTTGAATGATGAGGAATAAAATAAGGAAAGTTTCCTGAGGACATCTTATAGCTCTCAAAGATAGATATGAACATCTACATACCGATCTGTGAGACTTTATTAGACACCTCATTCTTACACTATTGAGACTAATGACTGCTCTGATACCAATTTTTCATCAACCAAAAACCAAGGGTCATGATGGAACTTGACGCGGTGAGACTTGACAAGTAAGCCTATTACCCAAACTGATATAGAATAAAAGATTCAATACCAAAACCCAAGGCAAGACTCCTAGAGCGAAGCTGAACCACACACATATATAGTAAAAGTAGAAATACATAGTCAATGATACCAAACAAAATCCCAAAACCTGGTGTCATAGAGTAAGAACTAACTAATACAACTCGAAGTTAATATATAGAGGATAATAAAGAAGGAACAAACTCTATTTCTGAATACACATTAAAGACATAGTCTAGATAAGAAAAGGTAGTAGTGTTATCTCCAGATTCATAGATCAACTACTACCTCAAATAGCACTAAGTATTGCCTGAATCAACTATCATGAGGTACACTCTAACCTGGATCTGCATCGAAAGGGCATAGTAGGAGTGAGTATGATCCACATGTATTCAGTAGGTATCATAAGTTGATAGAGTGAAGTAGAAAATAAGGCATATAAACATAAAATATAGGCATATCACCTACACTCAAAAAATGTCCCAAATGGTAGCCACACTGTCTCCACTAGCAGTTGTAATATATACACATATAATAAATACAAGTAAAGAAAAGAAGAACAAATAGACAGGTATATAAAATAAAAGTATAGGAAGATAGAATAAATGGATTAGTATCAAGTCAAAGACATAAATATAATTATAACATAAGAACATTATATAACGTGTAAGAAAGATGATAATAATGATGATGATGCGATCCACTAGGTCATTGCACAACCTCTATATACACCTACAGAGCTAAATCTTCCCAAATTATGACCAATGGAAGATTCGTCAACCCGTATACAACTAATATCCAATACCAATGGCCATATCTCCTTTTTGACACATCTTTCAGAGAGGGTTTTAAAATGTCACATTTTCTGTCAGTAAAGACTAGTATTTTTAGTATTTTCATAGTGGTACGAACGTTACATGCACGTATGACATAAGAAATAAATCGGAACAACATGCAATAATAGAAGATGCATACAGTATCAGATGTAATGAGAATTATAATATGATACATGAGGATGTCACACAACTTCCTTATACAACTATGGAGATAAATCTTCCCGAAGTAGGACCCATGGAGGAGCTCTTCAACCCGTACAACCAATATCCAATACCAATATTCATATCTCCTCTCTAAAACATACATCGGTAAAGGGTTTTAAAGATTTCACATTTTCTATCAGAAAAAGCCAGTGTTTCCAGTATTTTTGGTATTTCCACAGTGGTACCAATATTTCATGAATGACACCACATAAATCCCAAAATCTATGCTTTTACACCAATAAGAGAGCAATCAAAAATACATATATTATTACCAAGACAACAATGTCATATAAGATCCCACATGGTGACGCATAGCAATAATGTTTCACAAACCACTAAATATTATCCACATAAGCCCCCACACGAGCACATAATTCACCTAAAATTTTTTCATGATATAAACCCATACCAATGATATGCTTTTACGTTATTATTAACTACCCAATCTAGTCTGAAGAAAGTTAAGTCATAACCTACCTCGAATGCTGAAAATCAATCCAAAAAGCCTTCAATCCAAATCTTTTCCCTTACAAACAGATTCAAAATCAACCAATACATAGAAATATAGAATCTACTCATCAAAATAAAGTCAATGATATCCATATTGCTTATTTTTGAGTCGTGGTCAAAATAGATCCATGAAATGAGCTTTTGAAACAAAAGGGTAAACTTGTAATTTTATTTTAGAAACATGTTTCATACATTTATTAGAGTCTACATTTGAAAACCCAAGCAAAAAATAGTAAACAACGAGGTTCAAATCAAGGGAAATCACTTTCAAGATTTACAAACAAAAACCCCAAAAACCCATTTTAAAAATTAAGAATTTAAAGTTGTTTTGAAAATAAAATTAAGAGAAAAATGATAACTATATAATTAGAAAATTACCCATGGATGAAATCTCAAAAAGTCCTTTGAAATCATCAAAATCTAAGTTCCCAAGCCCCCAAAATGATGGAAATGGAGTTTTAATTCTTAACTTGGGTGAAAATCACAAAAAATAAAATAGATGTTCTTGGAAAATAGGAAAAATAATATTCTAAATTGGTAGACAATGATTCTATGAGAAAAAATTGAGTGGAAATCATCAAAAATAAAATAGAAGTTCTTGAAAATAGGGAAAATAATGTTCTAAATTGATAGACAATGATTCAACGAGAAAAACACATTAAAAATCAGAGCTTTCTAGCTCTCAAAATTTCAAAATATGAATTTGAGATCTTATACTCAAAGATGGTCACGTATGCGACACTTTGATCACTTGTGCAACTTTGTCAAAGGGTTAAAGTGTTGCTTATGCGACTCCAGCACTTTCAAAAAAAAAAATTAACCTTCAAAATTCATTTGGAATCCTATGGACATGATCCCATAGTAAATTTTGATTATTAAAAACATTTTGGATCCAGTGGAATCATCAAATTTACAAAAAAAAATGTCAGTATCGAAAAATTGAACCCCAAGTCCCTATTTATAGTATTTTTGAATCAAGGGTCGTAATGGGATCTAAAAGACACGAAACCAAATCAACCTCACTTCTAACCCAAATAGAACATTTGATCTCAATAGCGATATCTGATTTATGAAGAAATATCATTTTCACAAAGTTCACCCCCAAAACCTAATTTCATAACTTCATGAACTGAGGGTTAGAATGTAATATAAAAGTCATAAAACCATATCAACTATGTTACCAATCAAAAATCAACATTTAGATCTATTGGCGGAGTTTGTTTTGCCGTCCATTTTGCCATCCAACATACAAATCAATAAATGTTGACTGAAGTCAACTATAGAGCCTTGATAACCACCAAAAATTATAATTTTATATAAATCATACCAAAATTCATTGAGAATCGTGTCAATTATTCCCTCACCTCAAAAATACCACAAAGTAACTATGGAGAGGGGTAAAATGGTTAAATTAAACAAAAATAAATATTTTGCAAAAATCACCAAAAATCAACTTGTTACATACTTGTGGCTACATTTCGCTTAATCGTAGTTAATGATATCAACTGTATTCATTTATTTAATTAATACCATATGTTTTTGAACATATAAGTTTGAACCATAAATATAGTATAAGTTTAAATTTCAAAAATAAAAAATTTAACACAATATTTTTAAGTCAAATTTCAACATAAATATATAATATAATTTAAAATAAAATAAAATGCAAGTCTATAACCTTATTGAACAATGAATTTTTTTTAATTTAAAATTAGTATACTTTTACAATTTTACCAAATAAAAAAATAATTAATTAATAAATAAATAATACGAACAATTGCATGATATGATAAGAATCAAAGGTTGGGAAATAATAAGTAAAGAAATAAAACATAAATAAATGAAAATTGAAAGTATAGTTTTAAAGAATATTAGTAATAAAGATAAAAAGAATTCAAAAAAAATAAAAAGAAAAGTTGAAGGAATTTTTTTTTAAAAATAACCTTGTAATTGCACCATGTAATTACTATCAATTTACAGTTCCCCATGAGAATAGGAAGTGTAATTACCACCTATCAATTACATTCAATTACCTGCAAACCAACTAAAAACCTGGTCGACCAAACAGGTCAAACTATGTAATTACATCCAATTACACCAAATCAAATTCACATGGTGACTTTCCAAATGGTCCCTTAGAGTTGTACATACATAATGTAACACTGTAATGCCCTAAAAATGGATCCTGAGATGTCACACGGTGCTTAGGACCACAAGTGATCCCAAGCTAACCCATGAACTGCCATACTATTAAGCAACTGATTAAATATGTATAAAATGACTGAGTTTACTGTGCGGAAACATAATAATGATGGAATATGTGAAAATACAAAACTGATACAATTATACATTCTGAGAAAGTTTGAAAAGAGGGACTAAAATTACATGATTGTCTCTAACTGACATCTATGAAGCCTCTACTATACTGACAATAGATAGCTGGGACGCAAATCCAACTAACACAAATCAATACATGTGAGTAAGAAAGTATTGTACATAAATAAAATCTAACTAAAGTCCCTGAAGTAGGAGGACTCATCATCTGCTAGCTGGAATCTGCGACTGTCAGATTCTGACTGCACATACTACAACTTGTACCTACATTATGAGATAATGTAGCACATAGCCATATATGTAGATCAACACTTTGAGGATGTATTGAGTATATGAGGGTGAATGCATAAGTAAAAACATTATCTCATCATTATAATTTGTAAAATAATGCATGCTAAATGTAAATGACTCACATAAACTGGAATATCTGAAATACTAAAACATAAAATCATGAATAGCAAATCAAACTTTATAAATCTAGTGATTTATACCATTTAGTTCTAAAATTTGTACTTGTATTCTCTCTTTAAATCATATTGTCTAAGTGTAGTAGAAAGGACTCACTGTTAAATCTAAAATCTGAAAGCCGAAAACTGTAGTTAAATATCTTTCTGTAAAGCATAGTCTTAATAAACTGGTGAGCCTTTACACTTATTTTTCTAAAAGATTTTTTGTCATTCTGTTTTAGGATTTAGGAACTTTGGGAGGTACTTCTAACCGATATAAACCATATGAGCTGTCATGGAGTCCAGCGTCTTACCCACTTTGGGAAGAGCTGTTCTACACTTGCCATCGAAGTAGAACCTTAATTTAAGTGATAACTATCTTATCCCACTGTGGGCAAATCATAAACCTATGGTGGCACGTAGTTCTA
Source organism: Capsicum annuum (assembly GCF_002878395.1). Classification (NCBI taxonomy): domain Eukaryota; kingdom Viridiplantae; phylum Streptophyta; class Magnoliopsida; order Solanales; family Solanaceae; genus Capsicum; species Capsicum annuum. The sequence continues at coordinate 67,199,592 of NC_061122.1, read as the reverse complement.
GGGCATGAGACCTTGGAATCATACCTAACTCGGTGCTAAATACTACTCCCATACTTATCACTCAGAACTTTTAGGATATCCACCTTAAAGTAGCACAAGGGTTTATAATGAAAACCAATTATGTTTCTCTTTCTTTAAATTTCAAACATATGAACAATGTGGATTCCTTATCTTAGCTTAGGACCACAAGATCAAAGCTTTACTGAAAGTCTGTGAAAAAACTAATCATAGGATGCTTAAAGAATCATCTTTCTTGAAATGTCGACATATAAACTTCGGCTTAATAACCCATACATCAAAATCATGTCAAAACATCGCAATATTCATGCTTAATCAAGAAAACAATTATAATTCATCTTAAAATCTGTAAATTTCTGCAATAAGCATGAAAGTATGAAAATAGACGTGTAATTCAACTTCTAAAATATTGGAAATCTCATAATCTTGAAATTAGAAATAATAGGTAGGAACCCTAATTTAAAATTCATGTATAGACATTCAAAATCATATAAATTTGTAGTTAAAATCTAGTTTTGGGCACAAGGATGAAAGGGGATCCTTATTCATAAATCCCACAAACTTTGGTTGATGATTAGATGAAAAAACATGAATTATTGATTCCTATTTGAGTTCTTGAAGATGAGTTCTTGACTATCTTGTCTTGGAAATTCTCAATTTTGAGCTTTGTTGGAGAAACAATGTAGGATTTTTATTTCTTGGAGAGAAAGCTTTGAGCTCTAGTGTTTTTTTTTAGAGAGAATTGATGAATAATGGGCATAATAGAATTAGAATGGATTTAATCTCATGTTATAAATGAATTAGGGGCTTGGGAATCAACCAAAATACCCCCATTAAACTACTAAACGAAACTGGAACAAGCAATATTTTCTGAACTTATAGGCCTCTGTGACGCGCCACTATCGTGGTGGCTCACTAGATAAGGGACAATTGGGAACTAGAAACTCAAAGCGATGCGCCATGATCACAATGCCCTTTTGGAATTCGGCCATGACGTGACGCGGCAGTATTGCATAGGGTTGCTGGATTTTGACAATTGGGAATTTGAACCTCTCTGTGATGTGCCAATATCACGGAGGTTTACTAAAATTGACAATTATGAAATTGCCCTTCACCATGATGTGGTGGTTGATTAGGTGGGACACTGCCAACTAAAAAATCCTCTAACTCTTTAACTAAGCATCGAATTTGGGCAAATTTTGTATCGATGGAGAGTTTATTCAATTTTCCACATAATGGGAGGTCTAAATATGGAAAATTCCACATGAAATAAATATTGTTTATTTTGGAAGTTATTCCTTAACATTCTAGGAATGAGTTTAAGCTAGGAAACTATGGGGTGATACAATATCTCCCCTTGAAAACATTCATGCTCGAATATGGCTAGATAAGAAGAAAATACTAAGGAATTTGAGGCTATAGGCTATCATTCACAACTGAAATAAACTGTATGACTGAATCTCAACATAGTAAGCTACTGAACTGATCTGTGAGTGCATGAACTTACATGAAAATAGCTATATGGCTGAATCTGAGACTGGAAAAGAACTGAATGAAGGAAGACTATTACCTTCAACTAAATTTGACTTTATGGAGAAGATAATAGGGTACTTAGTATACATGTCTAATTCTGCTTCCCAAGTAGCACCATCAATGGACTTATTAGAATGAGAGTTCTGAACTAAGGCAACTGAGATTACATATTGAACATTCATATCTAGAAATATACTTACATGACTAAGCCAAGAATATTAGAAATCTCTATCATGAAATTGATTTCTGAGCTGAATTGCCTTTACTTCTTATAAGAAACTGATTCATGCTAAGAGTTTAGAATTCACTTGAAGTGTTCATTATGCAATTATTCATGTAGAACGGTGAAGTGATAAATTATGTAGGCACAAATCATGAGACAATGGGGATATAACCATACAATGGGTATTACATTGTCTGAGTTGGGATGCTTGGAAAGCTAAGATCATTCACTGAATACTTATGAAATGAATCATGACTAGATATCTGAATTTGAAACTGATGCCTGATGCATATACTGAGCTGAATTCATAATTTACCTGGATAGGAATAAACAACCTCTTGAAATAGCCATACTCATAAAATTCCAGGTAGTAAGACTAGACTAAATCAAAAGATGGAAAACTATAGAAATCTGTCTGTCCAATTGTTAAACTGGATTACTAGATATATGGAATGAATCATACTAAATGCTCATAATCAGATGGAGTATTTCTCCAACACTCTTCTAAGAAATTTCTAATGATATTAGGAACCAAGGAACTTTGAGCATCGTCTGAACAAAATATCTGAATAAGAAATCACAACATTGCTACCACTCTATAGCATGGAACATAGACCCATAAATTATAAGCTAGGATAGAATTTCTAGGCCTTAAGTAATGCAACTTCTTACTTTCAAGTTTAGCAACATTTCTCAAACATTCTCTAAACTATACTTTTCCCCTTTAATTACCATATTCACTTGATTCAACTTAAAATTTTCACATGGGCATTGATAAATTCCTCTACTAAAGTCTAAACTGAACTAATTCCTCTCATCATGGTCAAGCCTCACTCGGAATCATGAGGTACTATACATAACACCATAATACTAGTCTAAACAATAGATTCAATACCCTAAGCATTGTCATAACTGCTCTTCTCTAAGATAATTCTTCTTATAACTTCTATAACAAAATTTAACCTCTTACTAAGAAATCTTTAGTGAAAATGCATCCATCCACTTATATACCAACAAAATGGTCAAGCGTATCTTCATAACTGCATATACACTTCTAAACAAAAACCCATAAGAGTATCTTTCTTATATTCTCTAATACCTCTATCAACAACAACTTCCATGCACTATTCGATTCTTAAGAAGACACATATAAAATATTCTCAACTAACCAAATCATACTCAAAAAGTTTCACCTCAATATTCCTTCACTTATAGGCTTACATAAAACAAGCCTACAACTATTTTTCCCAATATAACACATTTACTCTCTCCTATCCATACAACTGTTCATCATCACTATCTTGACCTAAGGGAAGGTCACTAAAAGGTTGGAATACCAGGGGCTGAAACATGAAGGGATACTAAGCATAACTTGACACATTACTGAGGTCTGGGGAAAAGAGTGTTCACAACATGGATTCATTAAAGAGATCTAATCTGAGGACATACATGATATAGATCTAAATTTCACTGAACATACTGTAATTGAACATACTGTAAAACATAAGTGCTTGAGTCTTGAGCTGCATGACCTGAATTTTGGAGTTCATAACTTTATGGAATATGATTCCAACTACTGAATGAAATTGAACTCCTCATACTAGGAACTAGGAAAGGACATCAGCCTCTATTACGAATATAAACCTAAACTATAATCATGGAACTAACACGCAAGGCATGAGTAGATATTGAGATAACTAAAATAAGAATGGGTAGTGCCTCACCCCCACTTTCTGATATTCTATAACATGCTGGCATCACTACCAGAATCTAAGAACTTGGCTTGGTTACTCTTTCTATTATCTCCCCCTTTGATTTAAGCCATCATTCTAAGTCTGAGGAAGCCTATACTAAACTCTAAAATGGACTACACTCACTATACTCTAGAGTCAAGAACTCAATAATACACTAAAATAACTGAGTGTACTATGCGGCAACATAATAGTGATGGAATCTATGACAATACAATACTGATACAATTGTACATTCTGAGAATGTTTGAAAAGAGGGACTAAAATTACATGATTGAATTTAAATGACATCAACGAAGCCTCTACTATACTGACTATAGATAGTTAGGATGCGACTCCAAATACCACTAATAAATACACATGAGTAAGAAAGTATTGTACATAAATGAAATCTAACTAAAGTTCCTGAAGTAGGAGGACTCATCATCTGCTAGCTGGAATCTGCGACTGTCAGATTCTGACTGCACATACTCCAACTTGTACCTACATTATGAGATAGTGTAGCACATAGACATATATGTAGATCAACACTTTGAGGATGTATTGAGTATATGGGGGTGAATGCATAAGTAAAAACATCATCTCATCATCATAATTTGAAAAATAATGCATACTAAATGTAAATGACTCACATAAGCTGGAATATCTGAAATACTAAAATCTGAAATCATGAATAGCAAGTCAAACTTTCTAAATCTAGTGAGTCATACCATTTACTTCTAAAAGTGGTACTTGTATTCTCTCTTTAAATCATACTGTCTAAGTGTAGAAAAGACTCACCCTTAAATCAGAAATCTGAAAGCTGAAAACTGTAGCTAAATAGCTTGTTGTAAAGCATAGTTTGAATAAAGTGGTGAGCCTTTACACTTATTTTTCTAAAAACTTTTCTGACATTCTGTCTTAGGATTTAGGAACTTTGGGAGGTACTTCTAACCAACATAAACCATGTGAGCTGTCATTGAGTCCAATGTCTTACCCACGTTGGGGAGAGAGAGCTATTCTACCCTTGCCTTCAGAATAGAACCTTAAATTAAGTGATCACTATCTTAGCCCACTATGGACAAATCATAAACCTACGGTGGCACATAGTTCTGGGGCATGAGACCATGGAATAATACCCGACTCGATACTAAATACTATTTCCATACTTATCACTCAGAACTTTTCAAAAATCTACCTTAAAATAGTACAAGGGTTTATAATGAAAACCAATTATGCTTCTCTTTATTTAAATTTCAAAATATATGAACAAAGTGGATTCTTTATACTAGATTAGATCAAAATATCAAAGCTTTATTGAGAATATATGAATAAAAAGATCATAGGATGCTTAAAGCATCATATTTCTTGAAACATCAATATATAAACTTGGGCTTAGTAACCCATATATCAAAATCATGTCAAAACATCGCAATATTAATGCTTAATCATGAAAACAATGATAATTCATCTCAAAATCTTTAAACTCCTATAATAGGCATGAAAGTATGAAAATAGACATGTAATTCAACTTCTAAAACATAGAAATCTCATAATCTTACAATTAGCAATAATGGGTAGGAACCCTAATTTAAAATATATGTATTGACATTCAAAATCTTATAAATGTGTAGTTAAAAGCTAGTTTTGGGCTCAAGGATAAAAGAGGATCTTTGTTCATTAACCCCACATACCTTGATTGCTGATTAGACGAAAAAACTTGAAGTATTGATTCTTATTTGAGTTCTTGATTATGTTGCCTTGGAAATTCTCATTTTAGAGCTTTGTTAGAGAAATAACGGAGGATTTTGAGATGCCCCAAAAAAAAATTTTCTGTTAAGATCTCGAACAAAAATGTGTTGAATTCTGTTCTATATCATGATTAATAATTTTTTTATGTGGAATTTTTGGATGTGAGACCCGTCATCACATAGAGCATCAAATAATATTTCCAACGATATGTGGATCATCCAAAACGGACACTCGACCGATAAGTTATGATCATTCCGATCTAATCGTGGATAGTGGTGAACAGTAAATGTGCAGGAAAAAAATACTGAGACCAGGCGAATTTTAGGATCAACATCAAACGATCATAAATCCTTGTACATAATAACCTGGGGTGAGCTATTACATATCAACAGAAATCTCTAAAAGTCCTCTTTCCAATGAAATTGGTTTCATCCAATTTGGCCATCGGAGCAAAAAATTATGGTCGATCTACTTCAACCTAACAAAACAGTCCACCAAAGGACAGATTTGATATTATTTGATTTTTAAGGGTATTTTGGTCATTTCCACTCCAATCCATCTGAGTAAACCATGGATTTAAGTCTATTAAGAGCATTCAATAGCTCATTTTTCTCCAAAATTTCCTAAGGCTCAAACAGCAACCGTACTACTCCAAATTTCATCCTTCTATGTCTCTTGATTGAACCATAGAAATTTCAAATTGATTTGGGATTCGAGCTGATCATATTAAGGGCTTCGAGAAGCACCCTTTATTTTTATGAATAAAGTTCCGAAGCTGGAAGTTCATATTCATCTTCTATTTTTAAGTATGTGAGGCTTTGAACAAGATTGTCCTTTCGATCTTGTGCACAGTATTTTTGTTGAATTACATTGACATGAGATTTCACATGTTTTACCATGAATTGGAAATATGGTTTTATATCTTATATTATTGTCTATGAGCTATGGGATTATGTCATTCGATATGTGTATGATGTTGAGGTGGAATTATGTCCAAAAATTATATGATTATGAGAGTATGATGATTTAATTTGTTAAACCTTGATTTATACAATCATTCCATTATTTCCTTATTATGAATTTATAATTGATATTGGAAATTCTATATCTCTACTATGGGCTGATGTCTCAAGTACCTTTAAATGAGAATTGGATGGCAAATTGAGAAATGTTGATATTGAAGTTGCAATGAGTCTTGGTATTTTCTGGATGGTTTTGATGAGTTAAATTGTTGAAAATATTATGTATTGAGTCTTCATATCCTTGTACAAACGCATTGATACCTTGTTGATGTTAAGGAAGATTAAAATGTTCTGAGCTAAAATGTGTTGAGTTAGGAATCCACAAATTGATATGATTTGATAAATGAGAAAGAAATTTGATTTGGTCTTTATGATAGACCCTTGTAATGTTGCGATGGATTTCCTAACGCGTTTTGAGCTTGCCGGGGAGTTGTACTTAGCACCGAGAGGGAAATTTGGTATTTCTCCAAACCTATGTGCCACCGTAGTGTTGTTTGATAATGATAATATTGGCTAGAGAGCCCAATTATGATTATTGCATTTTTAAGGTCGTACTCCCTGGAAAAGAGTATGATGCTCCCACCAACAGGGGTTTCAAACGTTGGTATTCCACGTAGCTCACATGGGGTTTTTGGTTATAAGAAACTCCACTGTCCATAAGAGTCATGTTTATTGAAATATCAAGTCACTCCGAGTTTTGATATGGTAATTCAAGTTGCCTATGATGATCTATAATGATTTATGAGGTTTTTCTCATACATTTCCTATCTAAGATGTTATAAGTTGCATGATTCAATGTCACTCAAGCCAAGTGTGTCATTATGGTCCGTATGTATGTTTTTACAAAATTTATGATATTGTTTATATTTTGCATGCGCCTCCACATACTCAGTACGTATCTTGTGTTGACCCACATATTTCTCTATGGGCTACATTCTTACCATGATGTAGGTTCAGGTACTCAGCCGCAACCACGACAGTGATCTGAGTGCCGCATCTATGTTCCTTTAGTGGTGAGTCCTCATGGTTTGAGGACCAAGTTTCTAGTTTTGGTGTTGTTGTTTTCTGATTCCTTTGGTATATTGAGTCAGTTGGGGGTTTGTCCCAATGGCTCATTGATTTTGCTACATAGAGGCTATGTCAGACTAGTGTATTGTTGGGTCGGTTTGTGTATAAACTTTCCATATATGTACAGTCTAATGATATTCCATGCCATGTACGATATGATATGATATGTACTTATATATATATCCTTAGCATAGCGTGTACGTTGTTGTGTTGGAACCCAAGGGTAGTGTTTTGGCTTAAAGAGTTAGCTTGAGGCTACGTGTAGCCTTGGGCACCGTATGGCATCTCAGGATGATATTTCGAGGCGTTACAAACTTGGTATCAGAGCCTAAGGTTGTGAAGAGTCCTAGGGAGTCTGACAAGCCGCATTACGTAGAGCCTTGAGCATCAGTATGTAGCGCACCACACGTATGATCAAGAGGCTGCGGGGCATTCTAGGAAAATTCATTTCTTTCTTTCTACAAGAGTCTATCATGCTTACAACTATTTCCTTCTGCTGTTAATTCGTGCATTCTTATGACAGAAAATGCCTCCATATCGAGCTCGCAGAAACAACAACCAACCGCAACCCGTTGATCCATTACATGAGATGGTATCCCATGCCAAATTTTAGAAATCTTTTTAGATGCTAGCCCAGGCACTTACCGCCAATACTCAGGCCAATGCTCTATCTCCGTAGAAAAATAATTCGGCAGCAGCACAAATTCATGACTTTTTGCGGATGAATCCGCCAGAGTTTCATGGGTCGAGAGCAGCTGAGGACCCGCAGATGTATGTTGATGAAATGTAGAAAATTACACAGATTATGCATGTGATTGAGGAAGAAAGTATGGAGCTGGCTTCTTATCGGTTGATAGATATTGCCTATAACTGGGTGCAGATGTGGAATAAGGGTAGAGAGGAAGATACCTCTTCGGTGACTTGGTAATTGTTCCAAGATGCTTTCTTGGATAGATTCTTTCCTCATAAGTTATGGGAAGCTAAGTATTGTCTTAAGTTTAATCAGCTATCGAAGTATACTCCCAATATAATGGATGACTCGAGGACTAGTATGAGCAAATTTCTAACTGGGGTGTCGGGTTATGTGCTGAAAGAATATAGATCTGCTATGATCAATAGGGAGATTGATCTTCCTAGGTTAATAATTCATGCCCAACAGATTGAGTCAGATAAGATAAAGGAAAGAGAAAGAGTAAGAGGGATTAAGAGAGTCAGATCGGAGCAACAGGGGTCTGGTCAGACTAGATTCTCTAGAGGGAGTCGCCCTCAGTTTCAGAGACGTTTATTTATACTTGCGCCTTCCTCAGCTAGTGCTTCTGTATATCAGGGCAGGCAGGAGCTCGAGAATAGGTCGGTACCTTCCAGGTCTAAGGATAGTATAAGCAATCGGCCTCATCCTTCTTAATGTGCCAAGTATGGTAAAGACCATTTTTAGGAGTGTTATATGGGGTAGTGGGGCTGTTTTGGTTGTGGAAAGTTGGGCCACATACTTAGAGACTGCCCGTATGCCAGACAGTCAGGCTACTAGTGCCCCGCCTCCTGCATCCCGTCCAGTTTCTCCTTAGGGTGCTTCATCTAGTACTGCTGGCGGTCAATGCCAAAATCGTTTTTATGCAATACCACCTCATCAAGAGCTGGAGGACTCTCCCAATATTTTACTGGTATGCGTCGTGTTTTCTATTTTGATGTCTATGTGTTGATATACCCTGGTTTAAGTTTTTCTTATGTGACACCTCTGGTTGCTGTAAATTTTGAAACGGATCCTAAACTAATTTCTGAGCCTTTTTTGGTTTCTACTCTGGTAGGAGAGTCTGTCATCGCTAAGCAGCTGTATAAAAAATGTCCCTTTACTGTCTTTCATCGGGTTATGTATGCTGATTTGATTAAGCTAGATATGGTTGACTTTGATATCATTCTAGGTATGGATTGGCTTAATTCATGCTATGCATTTCTTGATTGTCGTGCCCGTGTGGTCAAGTTTCAGTTTCCTGATAAACCTATCCTCAAATGGTCCAGTAGTTCTGTGGTTCCTAAGGGTCATTTTATATCCTATCTCAAAGCTGGGAAGTTGATTTCCAAGGGTTGCATCCACCATTTGTTTCAGTTTAAAGACACTAAGTCTGAAACCCCAACAATTCAGTTAATTAATATTGTTAATGAGTTTCTTGATATCTTTTCAGAAGATCTCCCTGGAGTACCTCTTTATAGAGAGATAGAGTTCGGGATTGACCTTCTTTCTAATACTCAGCCTATTTCCATTCCTCCATATCACATGGCTCTCACAGAACTTAAAGAGTTGAATGAGTAATTGAAAGATGTTTTAGACAAAAGCTTTATCAGACCTAGTGTGTCCCCGTGGGGTGCACCTATCCTGTTTGTGCGTAAGAAAGATGGTTCTTTGTAGATGTGTATTGATTACCGGTAGCTTAATAGGGTTACTATCAAGAATAAATATCCACTTCCTCGAATTGATGACTTATTTTATCAATTGCAAGGTACGAGCTACTTTTAAAAGATAGACCTCAGATCCGGTTATCACCAACTTAAGGTTAGGGAATGTGATATCCCCAAGACAGCATTCTGAACCCGTTACGGTCATTTTGAATTTCTAGTGATGTCTTTTGGGTTAACTAATGCTCCAGCGGCTTTCATGGATCTTATGAACCGTGTATTCCGACCATATCTGGATTTATTTGTAATAGTGTTCCTTGATGATATTCTTATTTACTCCCAAAGTGAGGGTGATCATGGGGATCATCTCAGAATTATGTTGGAAACTCTTTGAACTCATCGGTTGTATGCTAAGTTCAGTAAATGTGAGTTCTGGCTGAACTCTGTAGCCTTCTTGGGTCATATTGTTTCTTCCGAAGGTATTAGAGTTGATCCTCACAAGATAGAGGCTATAAAGAGTTGGCCTAGACCTATTTCTCCTTTTGATATCTAAAGTTTCTTGGGTCTAGCTGGTCATTATCATTGTTTTGTTGAAGGGTTTTATCTATTGTGTCTCCTATGACCCGTTTGACCCAAAAGAAAGTGAAGTTCTTGTGGTCCAAATCTTTTGAGAAGAGTTTTCAGGAGTTGAAGACTCGACTCACTTCAATCCCTGTGTTGATTTTACCTAATGGTGTTGATGGTTTTTTGGTGTATTGCGATGCTCCAGAGTCAGTTTGGGTTGTGTATTGATGCAAAAGGGCAAGGTTATAGCTTATGCTTCCAAGCAGCTAAAGCCTTACGAGAAGAATTATCCTACCCTTAACCTTGAATTAGGTACCGTGGTTTTTGCTTTGATAATCTGGAGACCTTATTTGTATGGTGTCTATGTCGACGTCCTCACGGACCATAAGGGCTAGCAGTATGTATTCACCCAAAAGGAGTTAAATCTTAGGAAGAGATGATGGTTAGAACTGTTGAAAGATTATGATATGAGCGTGCTATATCCTCTGGACAAGGCCAATATAGTAACAAATTCCCTTAGTCGGAAGTCCATGGGTAGCATAGCACATGCAGAGATTGGTAAAAAGAGTTGGCCCATGAGGTACATCGTTTGGCTAGATTGGGGGTTAGGTTGTTTGATGATGCTGAGGGTAGTATAGGAGTGCAAAGCGGTTCATAATCCTCTTTGGTTTCGGAAGTAAACGAGAAGCAAGACAGGGATCCTACCTTGGTCAGGTTAAAAGAGTCAGTTAAAGACCAAAACGTGGAGGTTTTCTCCTAAGGAGGAGATGGCATTTTGAGACTCCAAGAAAGATTATGTGTTCTTGATGTTGATAACTTAAAGTAGAGGATAATGGTAGAAGCGCATGGTACGCAATACTTCATCCATCCTGGTGCTACCAAGATGTACCATGATTTGCTGGAAATCTATTAGTGGAACGGTATGAAGAGGAACATAGCAGAATTTGTGGCGAAGTGTTCCATGTGTCAACAGGTTGAAATAGAGCATCAAAGGACCAGTGGCGTGATGCAAGAGTTTAGAATTCCTATTTGGAATTGGTAAGAAGTGAATATGGACTTCATAGT